>NW_026867630.1:0-169828 GCF_020745735.1 Hemiscyllium ocellatum
GAATCGATTGTTCTGGAAGCTCAAGTAGTTCATTAAAGTCCTTAGGGAAGGGAACTGCTATCCTTAATTCGTCTGGCCTGTTTGTGACCCCAGACACAAAGCAACGTTGGTAACTCTAAAGTGATAGTCAAAGAGTTTGGAAAACAGGCAGTGATGAGCAGACAGAGTTCACAGATATATGTTGACACAATACGAGAGTGGGGAAGAGATTGGCAGACAAGTTCCCGAGGCTGAGTGCGAGGTTGTCCATTTTTGGCCAAAAAAGAGTTATGATTTAAATGGGAAACAGGGTCAAAGTGAACAATGGGTTATCTGGTTGTATTTCTGTATTAATTGCGGAAAGCAGGCGTTCAGATGGAGCACTTAATTGGAAAGAAAAACGAAACCCGCCGATTTATTGCAGGATTAGAAATGGAAAGAACCATTGTTACGAATACATTCAGTTTGGTTTCCAGACCTGAACAATTGCATCTAGTTTTGGTCTCCATACTGGAGAAATGCTGCGGGTGGCACTGGAGGCATTTCAGAGGACTTTCACCGGGTTAATTCCAGGCAACAAAGGGCTGCAATAGAGAGAGTAGTTAAGTAGCTTGGGCTTGTACTTGCTGGAGTCCAGACGAATGAGGGAGAGATCTGACCGAGGTGCATGAAATGCTGAAGCGGATTTTAAAAATATATGTGGGAAATATGTTCACACTTTTGTGACAGTCTGGTATGAAAGATATGATGTATAGCATCGGAGGATCGAGGTTCAAAATTGAGATTGGAGGAAGTACTTCTCTTGGATGATTTTGAATCTGTAGAACGTATTCACCCAGATTGCTGTGCAGGAACAATAGATCAACACATTAAAGCAAAGAAACATATATGTTTCCGGTGGAACACACTCGAAGGGCTGAATTACCGCACCTAATTCCTACGTTCCTCTCTTGGTCTCATCTGCAGTTCCTTGGTGCTTAGTCACCATCATGGAACGGGTGGTTACAGTCTGGGGGTTTGCTTGAGGGAGGTGCAGATTTGCTCAGTGCGTGGGGAATAAGACAAAGTTAAAAATCACACAACACCAGGTTATAGCTCAAAAGATTTATTAGAACGTACTAGCTTTCTGAGTGCTGCTGCCTCCGACCAAGTGCCATTGACTTGAGCTTCAGAGTATATCAGCGATTCCATAAGAGCCACCATATATATTCATACATTCTAGAAGAGACCAGCGTGTCTGCTGGGCCAAGTGTTCATCCAAATGTTTTATACATTTTCTAATGTTACCTGCCTCAACTTTCCTTCGAGGCAGTGCATTCCAGACACGTACCACCGTGTGGGTTCAAAACACATTCCAAGTTCCGCTCTCACCCTCTTAACGTTTATTTCAATACTGTGCCTTTTTGTTATCGGCCCTTCAACAGCTGTATCTTCACCTGTCCATTTCCAAAATGCTCGTGTAACTTTCTATCACGTTCCCTCTCAATGTTTCCTGTTTCAAAGAAAAAAACCTGAGCAAACATAGCCTTCTTCAAAGTTTGAGTACTCTGTTGCCTCAGTGCAATTCTTCTGCTTTCACACCATACTCTGATGTTGTACTGACCAGTAGCTTTGAGTGATTTGGATGGCTACAGTAACAGGAGTTGGTTTCACAGAGAAAGGGTGGCCTGTGGAAGCTGGAACGGCTAACATACGTAGTGAAAGTTTTCGAATTGAGAAGACTTGAAAGGGAAGAGGAAGGATGTAAGGATGGGCCGTGGTTCCAGTCACAGGGAGGTTTACAGGAGCTCAAGTAGTTTATGGAAATAAACTGTGTTGCCAAGTCTGGGGGAGGTGAAAAGTCTAACGGTTTGTAGTGATTAAAGAAAATTCATGCGTAGGGAGGGCAGTAAGGTCTGGCAGAGTTTATAACGATTGAGCGCGTTTTAGAGACAGGTGGAGTTTACAGTCATCATTGGGAATGTGGAGATTAAATTAAATAAGAGGCATGGTTGCTTTGCATCGTATCAAAAGGTAATGAAGGTTCTGACAGCTGGAGGAGCTTCCAAATGTAGGGAGCTTCTTTTGCTTTGAAGTGAAGTGGAAGGCTACTCCGATCATGAACGTTGTCGGAGAAGGCATAGTTGCTAAGGTATGGATGTTTAATTTTATTTTAGAAGGGACTATAGTGACAAACATGGCTAAAGGACCTGAAGAGTTATTTTTTTCACAGATAATGAGGTCTGCAAAGGGTGGAGAAGATTACAGAGATAGGGACAGATACATGAATTAAAGCCAAAACACTGAGATGGCAGGTTGTATTTTTTGGAGGATGTGGGTGGAATAAAAAAATGCATTTGGATAAGTACATGATTAGGAACGTTTGGAGAGATGTGAGCCAAGAGCAGCTATAGGGAAGACGTTTGTTTTAGATTATGGTCAGCATCGAACAAAGAGTCAGTTTCCATGCTGCACGACCCTTATACAATGAGTAAGGCGTTGTGTCAGGTTTGAAGTAAGTATGCACGCATCAGGAAACTACAGACTGATGTGACAGACGGCTGGCGAGGGTAGGTTGTTGTCGGACATTGTGAGAGATAGGATTTAAAAGCAGTTGAAAAGTCAATGACTGAGTTTTGATGGTCAGTACAGCCTTTCACATAGGATACCATGACTCACAAAGATGACAAATTTTCTTGAAGACTTTAGCGAAAGGGTTAGTGAAGGCAGAGCAAGAGAGATTGTCCATATTGACTTCAGCAAGGCATTTTGACAATGTTTAGCGTGGTTCACTAGTTAATAATGTTAGGCCATATGGGATGATGGAGAGCTAGCCAACTGCATGTAACATTGGCTTGATTTTCGGAAACAGTGGATGGGGTAGAGGTTTGTTGTTCAGACTGAAGGCTTGTGAACAGTAATGTGCCATAAAGATCGGTGCTGCTCCCACTGTTGTGCATCATTTATATAAATAATTTGGGTGAGAATGTTGGAGTCATTGTTAGTAAGTTTGTGGATACCAACATTAACGGCATAGCGCACAGTGACTACAGATATAGAAGGTGATCTTGATTAACTGGGCCAGTGCGCCAAGCAAAGAATGAAATATTTAGTTTAATTCAGGTGTGGTGTTTTCTTAAGACAAACCAGGGAGAGCTAACACAGTTAATGGTAGGGCCCTGGGCTGTGTTGTCAAAAGGAAAGAGATTTGGAGGTGACATTACCTTGCTCCTTGGAAGTAGCATCACGGGTGACTGGGTGCTAAACGTGGCATTTGGCACACTTGCCTTTATTAGTCAGATACTTGAGTGCATGCATTGGAGGTGTTTTTAAAATTGTTCTCAATATTTCCCTTTGTTAAAGGAGGGTATAGTGTAACTTTATAAACGTTTACAAAAGCATACAGAATACAAGTAAGTTGACTGGCCAACGGTCGATAAGTCTGGACACGGAATATATGAGAGGAAATATTTTTGTCACAGGATGGTGCAGTCATGTGACAATCCTCCGGGGGGAATTGGAGAAACAAGCACAGTTGCAATATGTAAAAAACATTTGAACAAGTACATGAAGTGGAGAAGGTTTGAACGAATATGAGTCAAACGCAGGCAAACACGAATCATTCAGTTTCGGTGACCTGGTCAGTGTGCACTAGTTGGGCTAAAGCTGCCGTCCGTTTCCGTGCTGTATGACTGTCCATCTCCAGTTGATGGATGAAGAGATTGCTGATCTTAAGGTATGTTGTGTGAGACCGAAGAAAGTTAGAGAGATTGCGATTGTAATTTGAAATGGTATAAGTCTGAAGTATGTGGAGGGATTGCAGAGAAGGGGACTGGTAACAGAGATAGGAAATGTTACAGGAGGTATTTCAAAGACCAGCCCACAAGATATGCCATGGATGCAGTTTTGGAGACAGAACACTGCACAGAAATGCTCCCGGCATCATTTCCACCCTTTCATGGGAGACCTGCTTTCACCTCTGTTGTACTGATCCTCACAAAAACAGCATTAGCCTGGATTGATAAACGTGAACGAACAGTGGAACACACTTTAAGACACAGTGTAAATTACTCAACAAAAATACATTCCATTGAAACAGACAAAAGCTCGGAAAAACTTCCCAAATCTCCTTCACTCGGGAAAACAATGCATCATATTAGGTGATGAGGCTTAGAAGATCACCAAAAAGTATTAACAATTGGAGAGACAGTTCGTGGCAATGAGGAACTTATACGAGCAAGGGGGTCTGTTGGATGGCAGGTTTTCGAAGGGATAGAAGTCACAGACACAGTCCCGTAGATTGATTAACTCTCGGAAAGGTAAGAGAGGTAGGCAGGTCGTGAAGGAGTCTTCCGTGGCCACCCCCAATTCAAACAGGTATGCCATTTTGGAAAATGTATGAAGTGATGGATTCGCAGGGGAATGTAGAACGAACGGCCAAGTTTCTGGTATAGACTCTGGCTCTAATGCAATGAAGGGTATGACGGGATCCAAGAGATCAATTGTGTTTTGTGGACTCTATACTCCAAAGCACAGATAGATATTTTGGTGGCCAGCAGCGAATAAGCAGAATGGTGTGTTGCCTCCCTGGTGCCAGGATCAATGCAGTTTCAGAGACGGTGCAGAAAGTTCTCAAGGATAAGCGGGCCCCGTAGGAAGTCATTGTACGCATTGGAACTAATGACATAGGAAGGTAAAAGGATGGGTTTCTGAAGGGGGAAGATATGGAGTTCACCAGGAATTTTAAAAAGGAGGTACTCGAGAGTAATAATATCTTGATTATTCTAGGTGCGACGATCAAGTGAGGTTATGAATAGAAGGATAGAACAGATGAATGCATGGCTGAGGAGCTGGTGCGTGGGAGAACGATTCAGATCTTTGGATCATTGGAATATCTTCTATGGTAGAAATAATTTGTAGAAGAAGCACGGATTGCGCCTAACTGAAGGGGGCTAATATGCCAGTAAGGTGAGGGTGCGACCCAAAGAGATACTGATGGAAGAAATCAATCTGAGACAGGTACAGTTGAGCAAAGAAGCGAGTCAAATAGTCACGGCAGGCGGGGACAATGCAGAGGAGAAGGTAGGACTGGTCAACGAAACTACATTTATTTCAATGCAAGTGTCCTAATAGGGAAGGCTGATAAGGACATGGTAAGGAAAATGGACTTTGATATCAAAGCAATTACATAAACGTGACTCAGGGATGGACACAGCTGGAAGCTTTTTGTTTCAAAATACAAATGCCAGAGAAAGGACAGGAAGGGAAGCAAGAGAGGAGAGGGAGTGGCGTTTTTGGTAAGGGAGAGCATTATAGCTGTACTGCAGGACGATATTCCTGAAAATATATCCAGGGAATAGGGTGTGGAACTGAGAAAAAAGAAAAGGATGATCACCTTATTTGGATTGCATTATAGAACCCTTATATTTGCGGAAAATTGAGAAACAACATTGCAAGGAGATCCGAGTGATCTGTCAGAATAATAGAGTGGATCTGGTCGGGGATTTTAACTTTCAAACATAGACTGGCATTGCCGTAGAGTTAAGAGTTAAGTGTTTATAATAAAGTTTTCTGATCCAATATGTGGATGCACTGATTAGGAAAGGTGCAAAACCTGACCTCAGCTTGGGAAATCTGGACGAGCAGGTGACTGAGATGTCAGTAAGGGAGCACGTTGGGGCTAGTGGCAACAACAATTCGATTAGTTTCAAAGTAGTGATAGAAAAGTCTAGATCAAATCTAAAGTTTGAAGTTCTAAATTGGAGGCAGGCTATTTTTGACGGTATTAGGCAGTAACTTTCACGAGATAATTCGGGGCAAATGTTTGCAGTTAAAGGGACGATTGGAAAATTGGAAACCTTCAGAAATGAAATAAGGAGAGTCCAGAGACTATATGTTCCTATTCTGGTGAAAGCTGTCGGGAATGTTGGCTAATGAAAGACATTGAGGGTTCGGCTAAGAAAACGAAGGAAGCATATGTCAGGTATAGAGAGAATAAATGGACTGAATCCTTGGAAGAATGTAAATGTAGTAGGAGTATAATTAAGGCGGAAATCAGGAGGGTAAAATGGGTCATGAGATAGCTTTGACAGATGGATAAGGAGATTCCAATGGATTTTTCCAAATACATTAAGGACAAAAGGCAATTACGGAAGGAAAAGGTCACCTAAAAGATTAACAAGCCGGCCTTTGGGAGAAGCTGCAGGAGACGGGGAGATAACAAACGATTATCTTGCATCAGTGTTTGCTGTAGGAAAGAACATGGAAGATACAGAATGCAGGGAAATAGGTGGTGGAATCTTGCAAGCGTCCATATTACAGAGGAGGGAGTGATGGATGTCTTCAAACGCATAACAATGGAAAAATCCCCCAGGACGTGATCAGATGTCGCCTAGAACATTGTGGGTAGCTAGGGAAGTGATTGCTGGGCCAATTGCTGGGATATATGTATCACCAGTAGTCACAGGTGTGCTGTCAGAAGACTGGAGGTTGGCTAACGTGATAGCACTATTTAAGAAAGGTGGTAAGCACAAACCAGGGAACTGTAGACTAGCGAGCCCGATGTCGGTGGTGGGCACATTGTTGGAGGAAATCCTTAGGGACAGTTTGCACATGTATTTGAAAAGTCAAGGATAGATTAGGGATAGTCAACATGGCTTTGTGCGTGGGGAATCATGTCTCACAAACTTGATTTGAATTTTTTGAACAAGTAACAAAGATAATTGATGAGGGCAGAGCAGCAGATGTGATCTGTATGGACTTCAGTATGGCGTTAGACAAGGTTCCCCATGGGAGACTGGTCAGCAAGGTTAGATCTTACGGAATACAGGGAGAACTAACCATTTTGTTACAGAACCTGCTAAAAGGTAGATAAAAGATGGTGGTGGTGGAGGGTTGTTTCTCAGACTGGAGGCCTGTGACCATAGGTGTACCTCAAGGATAGGCAATGGGTCCACTACTTCTTGCCATTCATGTAAATGCTTTAAATGTGAGCATAAGATGCAGATTGTGTATGTTTGCAGATGACACCAGAATTGAATGTGTAGTGGACAACGAAGGAGGTGACCTCAGATTAAAACAGGATCTTTATCAGTTGGGTCACCGGGCTAAGAAGTGGCAGATGGAGTTTAATTCACATAAATAAGTGATGTTTCATTTTGGGAAAGCAAATCTTAGCAGGACTTACATACTTAATGGAAAGCAACTAGTGAGAGTTGCTGAAAAAAGAGAACTTAGAGTGCAGTTTCACAGATCCTTGAAAGTGGGGTCGAAGGTAGATATGATAGTGAAGAAGACGTTTTGTATGCTTTCCTTTATTGATCAGAGTATTGAGTGCAGGAGTTGGGAGGTCATGTTGCGGATGTATCGTAGATTGGTTTGGTCACTTTTGGAATTTTGGACTGTGGGCGTATAATAGGAAACCCAGAGGGAATCCACGCAGACATGTAGAGAATGACAATAACCACATAGAAAGTCGCCCGAGGCTGCAATCGAAACCGGGACCATAGTGCTGTGAGACAGCAGTGCGCATGAGTGCCTTCATTGGGCATCCCCATAAAGCCCTGTCTGAGCCTTCCTTTGTCATCCTTCAGTACGCTTAGTGCTTTCTCTTGCTGAGATATTCTACATCCCTTGGGGTCGTGTCAAATGTTTTGTTGAAGTCCATTTAAACAATGTTAACGATTCTGCCTTGAACTTTCTCTTGACCATCTTCTCGAAGACTCCATCAGTTTTTGGAGAAACAACTTTGCACTCACAAAACCATGTTGACTATACATAATTAAGCCTCGCCTTTCCAAATTCACGTATCGCTTTTCTCTGACAATCCCCTCCAATAACATAACCATCACTGGTCTCATTGGTATGTAGTTTCCTGGCTCTTGCCTGCAGCCCTCCCTCCTGTTTCCAGCACATCAACGTGTCTGTTGATAATACAAATGTGTCTGTTCGGGGCCGTGCAATCTCTCCACGTGCTTTTTAAAATATTCTGGGATACACCTGAGAGCTTTTGAGGATCTATCTACCTTTCATCAATTTAAGATTCCATCTCCTTCTCTTCCCTGTTACGGATTATTTTCAAGACATCAGTATTTATTTCCCCAAGTTCCCAAATTTCTAATTCTTTCTCCACAGTAAATGCTGGCAGGAAATGTTTCATTAATATCTCACTCATCTCCTCTGGTTTCAAGCTTCGGCGACCTCGTTGACCTCTATGACACCCTATTCAATCCTGAAATACTCTTTAACCCTGATTGAAACTTGTCTGAATGGTTCTGAAAATTGAAATAAATTTTATCACCGACCACCATTCCCCCCACATACCGTTATCTATTCTACCATTTATATTCACACCAACAAATAAAATCCAACAGGCTCAAAATGAATTTCTCTATTATAAAATGTGTTCCTCATTCCTTTTCAGTGCCCAATTATTGTTTATTGTCATAAACTGTACGATACACTCCAGCATGTACCCTACTTACTATCAGGGCTTACACCGTTTGGTTTCAGACGGACTGCACAACGTATTTTGGAAATTCCTGTGTATCAATTGGAAATGAAAAGTAGCTTGTACCTTCAGCAGGTAATCGAGAAGACAAGTCAAATCAGGATTTTATTACAAAGGGATTTGAATCTAACAATACGTAGGTCTTCCATAATTGTTCAAGGGACGAGTCAGCCCGCCAAGAATGGTATGAACAGTAAGAGTGACCCAAAAATATACAGTAGGCCAAAGAATGATCATTTGGCTGATCTTGTAAACAGATGGATTTTCTAATGAGAAGCTACAGAGTAGGTTGAGCTTGAACTCTTTGGAATTTAGAAGAATGGGAGAGACATTTAATGAACCATCCAAAATTCTGAAGGGCTTTTCAAGGTAAATGCTGGGAAGTTAGAAAATAGCACAGCAATGTACTACAATAGCCTCTTCGGCCTATCATGGCTGCGTTGACCATGATGATATTCTAAACTAATACCATTTGCCTGCACATGACCCATATCCCGATGAGGTCCATATTCGTCACCTCCACATTGGTAAATGGATCCAAACTATCCAAATTATCTCTGCCTCTCCTACTTTTTCGTCCTTGTATCTGGTCGCCCTCACACTCTGATTATCTTGCAAAGGAATTCACGTGTGTTCAATTCCCACATGTAGCACACTTAAAACACCTAACACAGGCAACGTGCTGAAGAACCTATTTTGCACTCCCTCTAAAGCCTCCACATCATTTCTACTACGTGGAGATGATAACTTCACACAATACTCTAAATGTGGTGAAACAAAAGTTTAATACAATTGCAACATCACAAGTCAACTGCTACATGCAATGCTGTGACCGGTAGAGTAACTTATACCAAATTCAATTGCTTTTGCCAGGGAGCTCCACGGTGGTGGCACGGTGGCACAGTGGTTAACAATGCTGCCTCACAGCGCCTGAGACCTGGGTTCAATTCCCGACTCAGGCGACTGACTGTGTGGGGTTTACACGTTCTCCCTGTGTCTGCGTGGGCTTCCTCCGGGTGCTCCGGTTTCCTCCCACAGTCCAAAGATAGGCGGGTCAAGGTGAATTGGCCATGCTAAATTGCCCGTAATATTAGGTAGGGGTAAATGTAGGGGTATGGGTGGGTTGCACTTTGGCGGGTCAGTGTGGACTTGTTGGGCCGAAGGGCCTGTTTCCACACTGTAAGTAATCTAATCTAATCTAAAAAAAAAGCTACGGGCTTACAAGGGGACAACATCGTGGGCCAAAGGGCCTGTTCTGTGCTGTGTTGTTCTATGTTCCATGTTCTATGTTATCCCTGTATCCCGACTGTTTCTCTTGGATGACTTCAGCGCATTCTTTTCCTTCTTCCAGGCTGTCATGACTGCAGGGAGCAAAAACTCTCTTTATTTGCTACCTACTAAATTCTCTGCAGGACAGCAGTATCACGATGTCCCAATCACTGAGCTGCACGTCATCTTGGACAAGGAAGGATCAGTGACTTCCCAACATTTTAGATGACGTCTTGCATTTGATGGAACTGTGCTATCATGTCTTAGCCTGCAGCAGTCGAAGTGTGAATTACATAATTACTTAACATAAAATTAACAACAAGGAAATCAGGTTAAAACCCCTTCCCTGATCGGCCAGACCTCTTTTTTAGAAATGACTTCATTATATCAATTCAGACTTCCAATTTTTTCTAATACTCTGATTTTAGACTTCTTTCATAAATAGTATCAGTCCATATTAGTCAAAGAACGGACTGCATTTCCTCCAAAGTCAGTGTTGGGATAAGGGGTCCACAAACAGAAGTCTTCGGCTTTCAGGTACGAATAAACCTCCAGCTCCCACTCCACTCTGCTCCCTCACAGGGTCACCATCTCTAACTCACAGGTACAGCGAGGTCTTGATCCCCAGTGCGGATTTAGATCCTCCAATTTTGCTTTCTCTATGACGACCTGGTGTGAATTACCTCCAGCTCCTGCTCCAATATGCTCTCTCACGCGATCGTTCCCTCCATATCTCGGTACCAATGTACAGCTTCCTGCTCTGCTGCTTCTCCAAGTCCAAGTGCCAGTAGGCCTCGATCCTCACTGTTGCTCAAAATTCCCCCGCTCTGCGATGCCATTTTACTCTGCCATTGGGACTCCCAGATAATGGAAGGGCTCAAACGTCAGTTGAGAGTTCTAAAATCTCATTGTGGACTGCTCCCTCACAGGATCGCTGCTGTGGCTGGAAGATAGTGAAGGGAGGTGGAGGAGGATTAGAGAGGACATTGGGTTTTGCAATGGCTTAAAGAGTGTTGGGGAATGAACTGGTTACCTAGAGAAATAGAATCCATAGGAGGTCACTTGATGATACTGTGTCGCAGACACTGAGGGAGACAAAGAAGGTGATGGTGGCTTTTGTGCTGGAGGCGTTTATATGGGCTTAGCCTTCATAAGGAGCAAAGTGATTTTCGCGAACTTTTTACAGGCATATGAAGACTTGAACAAAATGCAAAATGTAAAACAGCGAGCTTGGAGGTACTGGGGACATAGATGAAACATTTTGGAGATATTCAGTGAATGGAGGGAGCTAAGATTTAGGGAGCACTGTCGAATCTGCTGGTGTTCAATACCCCTCAGTGGTGGAAGGCACAGACAATGTGAGCATCATCAGAGCTTGATGATATTATGGAAGAAGTGGAGTTCTAGGGGCAAGTTGAAGTGACGCAGATCGAGAGGATGATGAGTGCCTGAACAGTTTTACAGCACCATTGACGACATCAAGCCACTGCAATTCAGAGAGACGTCGGGTGGTGTATATTTGCTGCAATTTGGTAAAGATATGTAATTGATCCAGGTGACTGAAGGAGATACAATTTGCCAAAAGTAGAGTTGACAGACATCAGATGTTTTTTACCAAGACTGAGGAGATTTGAGAGACTATTAGCACAGAAGCGAATGGAGGAGGTGCAATATTGTGAGGAACGAAAGAGATGTAGGGACAGGAGGAAGTCACATATAAAGGGAGAGCTGCATTGTCTGCACGCAATTACAGACATGAGGAGTGTAGGAGCGCCTGCTAGAAGATACACGGATAAAAACAGTTCTAACTGCTCATGAAGTGGCTCAAGAAGACAACTTGCGAAACCTTCCCAGGGACAACTCAACATCAATACAATCTCAGCCGGCAACGCTCTCATCTCACGAATGAATGAATAAATAGGCAAAAGGTCTACAAGGAAGACTGAGGACACTCGGGAAAGCTCTTTCCACAGCACTTCACACAAATCTGGATCAACTAATACCTGGAAGCTGAGGACTTGCAGGCTCACAAACATTTCCAAGGTCGCGTTCAAGCTACTCTTCATCCTCCCAACACTGCGTCTGCTTCTAAACCCAAAGCATTGCAGTTGGTCAGGAAAGCAGCTCAGTACCAATTTGCTCAGGCAATTACAGAGGGGGGAAATGTTATGACCGAACGAGTGATGGCCACATCCCCTCAATAAATTTAAAATAATAGAGGCTCACGGACTCTTCATGTCCCCTTTGTTTCCTTCATGCAATCCATATTCCCATTCAGAAAATAGACAATAGACAATAGGTGTAGAAGTAGGCCATTCTACCCTTCGATCCTGCACCACCATTCAATATGATCATGGCTGATCATCCTTAATCAGTATCCTGTTCCTGCCTTATCTCCATAACCATTGATTCCACAATCCTTGAGAGCTCTATCCAACATTTTCTTTAGTTCTCTGTCATCAACAAACATGGAAACATTAGATTTCGTCCATCCATCAAATTCATCAATCCAACATGTGAATAGTTGGGGAGCAAGAAATCCATGTATTCGACATCTTTCTGTGAATGATAACGAATTCTCAATCCATGCCAATACAGCCCCTCCAATTCCAGATATGTCAGTTTTTCATAGTCTCCTGCACAGTGGCACCTTTTCGAAAACTTTCTGGAACTCGTCATAAACCAGTTCCCCTCTTTTATCTATTCCGCTGTCTATAGCCAGACAAAAAAAAATCCGACAGGTTTTGTAAAATTACATTTTGCTTTCTCAACAACATACTTGGCACGGATAGAGGATTGGCTGGGTGGAGAGCGCAGAGAGTGGGGAGGGCGACGACATGTAGCTTGAACTCCTTTGCTAAGTGAACCAAACATCCAGCAAAATCTGCCTCACCTCATAATCTGGTAAAATATTAGTGACAGCTAACTATTAAATTCCACCGTTTGTTTAAAAAATAGCAAATTACTTTCTTACCTGTAAACAACAATAATTCACAAATTCAAGTCAATTTTTCGTAACTATCGGAACCAACTTGATAAAAATATGCTTTTCGAGTAACCCACTTATAAATCATTAAATTAACTTAACATCAAGACCAAAACATGCACTGTCTTCTCTGCTATCTTCAATCTTCCAGCTGCTGGCCTCTCTGTGTTTTCATTTATTTTTCGTGTGTGTAGGTTTTAGATGGAAATGTACCTTTGATAGAGAGTCTATTCTAATTCCTTTCAGAGCAAGATGGCAGATGGGAAGTTAGAGTTATGGCTCTATGTAATGTAATCCAATGGCTGTTGATCCCACTCTAATTTTCAAAATAGTGGATTGATATACTCCCCCCATGACACATTAATTCTTACAATTTGTTTGGTTTCCAGGTGTCAAAATAATAAAACGCAATTTCATTGGCTTCTGGTATCCTGATTTAAACTAATTGATTAAATGCGAATTGTTGTTACATCAAGATCTAAAACTCCGGTATCTTTTGAAGAGCCAATTGTTACATTGGGAACATCACTTTAGCTGACGTGTGTAGCTGTACTTTAAATTCAGAAGACCACTTTCAATCTGTAAGTGATCACAATGCTTTCGACCTCGTAACAACTCCTCCCTAAAAACAAAACAAGAGCCATCTGAATGTTTTTTTCTACTTCTTAATATGATTACTATGGAATACATATGTCATTAACCTAAACTATTACTTCTACAAAAAAATGTATTATATAAAACAGGATTCATTTAAATCGTATCTACATTTTACTTTCTTTAAACCCGCGATGACGCATTCACTGTCACATTTTTACGACGTGCAACGTGATTTGTAAACTAGAAGCCTGTGACACAAGACTCTAATGGACAAGTCTCACGCTTTCGTCCTTAACTGTTTCTGAAAATATGAGAGGAACTGCACACAAGCGTCTCCAACACTGTGCCTCACCACTTACATGTTAATATATAAAGCCAGTACCCAACTCAATAATTCAGTTTTCAATGGTAGAGTATTTTCTCGAGTGGATATTTTCCTTTTCGAAAAGTAGCCAATTGGCAGTTTTCGTCCATTATTATACGTCTACATTAGTGCAGCCCCAACTACGAGATCGCGAGCATAGATTGGCATTTTGCATGGTTTAAAAAAAAAGGTCGAGCTAAAAGTGGGGCCGTCGTTAATATTGCGTTTAAATTCTCAATCTCCTCCTAACTTTGTTCTGTTCACCGAGATTTATTGCTCTGCTTTCGTAAATGTGTCAGTGGTGCCACCACGCTGCGAGAGTTTGGAAGAAACTTCCAGAAGAATAAGATGAGTCCCGAAAATCGATGCTCCGCTTTCATCGAGGATGTAGATGGAAATTATTTGATAGCCCTTCTCTTTACGTTCCTTCTGGTCAGCATTCCATGTCCATGTTATGTCCAAAGAACAGCACCTCTCTCTTCGTGAATTGTGTTGTCTCGAAGTTTATTACGAGATTTGCTTCCTGTGATCGTACAAAGCGCTCTGTTAACTGTACCACATGATCGTTCCATAACTCGCTAAAGATCGCTCCATCATCCAGATAAACTGCAATTTGTTAATCCAGCGACTACTCTGTTCATGAACCTTTGGAATGGGGCTGGTGCTTTCCAGTGGACAACATTTTGAATGGATATAGCCCATTTGGGATTACAGACGCAAAAAAATGCTTTCGATTTCTCTGATAAAAGTATTTGTCAATAACCACACAGTAAATCCATCTTTATAATGTAACAAGCATATCCAACATTCTTGAGAGAGTCCACTAAACTTGATATTGGTTTGGACTCTGACTTACTTATGGTCTTTACCTTCCGTTGTCCACAGAAAATCATTGAATCTCGTCAGACTTGGGGCATGGCAGGATCACAGAATTCCACTCAGTCTGACTTGATTCGATGATGTCTTTTTTGGACATTGCATCTACTTGGTTGTCAATCAGTGTGCTTTATTAGGAATATGCCTGCACTGGTGTTTTATATGAAGAGCTTTCCTGACGTTTACCACATGCACAATAGTATTAGTCCTCCCAAATCTATTTCTACATATGTCCACACGCTGTTGCAAGAAACCATTCAACTGCGTCCTTTGTTCCTGAGCTAGGTGTTTCACTAACCTATCCCACTCCTCAAGAACTTCCTCATTTTTAAACATAAGTTGAGGCACATCAAAATCCGCGATATTTGACTTGATTCTTTATTCTTCATAGGAGAAGTTAGCACATGTTTCTCTAATTCTCTGTCTCGACGATCGTAAGGTTTCAATATATTCACATGACAACACGATACAGTTTCTTTTTCAATCCAGCTTCATTACCAAATAGTTTGCCTAACCCAATAAATTCACAATTGGATAGTGAACATTAAAACTGGTTTTAAAGTGATCTCCTACCTCTTGTAATAACACAAATACATAATTCCCACAGGAAAATCTCTACATTTTACCGTTCTTTCTGTCACCTGCTTCATTCTAGGCTGTGCCTGCTTCAGGCTCTGTTTTGCTTACTCACCTAAGCGGTTTAATCTCCCCATCACCTCACGTACATTATCCAAGTGTGATCTCTCGGATGTTGGCCATTTAAAAAAAAATGCTTTTCAAAAGCCTTCTCACTTTATTTCTGATTATTAACTCAAAGGGAGTAAACTGAACCATTTCGTTTGTGATATCATTAATGGAAAACAATATGAAATAGAACCTTGCTCCAAACATTCGTGTAATCCTGACAGTACTCTCTTGACCTGGTCTTCGTGGTCTGATGTCAGCTTTTAAAGGCACCCTGGCATTCTAGTTGGACGCGTGTGAGTTTACGTGCTGCATGCCCAAAGTATACATGAGTTCTGTTAACGGCCGAGCCCTAAAATTAGTCCTTGATCTAACTGAAGCTTCGTAAGGAGAGAACAATCAGGAAAGAAAGATCACTATTCCCTCAACACCATTTTTGCCTGAACACTGTGATGGAATTGTCTCTGGATATCTGGTGGACACATCCGTCATGGTTAGCAAATATTGGTTACCACGTTTAGGTTTAGCAAGGAGCCTTATTCTATCCATCATAAGACATATGAAAGATTCTTCGAATGTGGAAAATGGCAACAAAGCTTATTCCTGCCTGTGGCGTATCTACCATTTGGCATTATTGTAGGGTCTTGCAAAATTTAACCACATCCTTGTGCAGGCCAGATCAATAAAAGTGCTTTTGTACCTTAGCCGGAGTTAGTCTCGCACCTAAATGATCTCCTACTGGTAATTCATATATTACCCGTAATAATTCCTGTCTGTGTGCTATCAACACAATCTGGTGCACTCCCACCCATTTCTCCTCTGCACTAACTGTCGTGTTCCACATTTTTCTCTCAGGAGAATACATCAATGTATGTATCTGTGATTGATTCTTTGTTTCATTGTAAGTCCATTAGACTTTGAGAACTTCTGCCTGACCGTCTGCCTGTTCAAGTTTTTCCTGTACCATGACATCAAATAGTGTGTCTGCTAACAGAACATCAACTCCCTCATCTTTCTCTTGACCTTTTGCCTTGTGCTGTGACTTATGGCAGTGGACTCATGTAACTGCGCAATCTGGAAACTTTTCAGGGTACTTCTGCTTTAACTCCTCAGTTCACTCCTCTTCCTTCGAATTCTCCACAACCAGGGGCTTCACAGACATCTTGAACCCTGCTAAGTCGTTCCAAAGAACAAACTGTGTTCCGGGAACTGACATTCTGTCAATCATCTCATGGTTACTTCCCCTGTCTAGAGTGGACATTTCCACCTTTTCTTAGTTAGGGGAACGATAGATTTTTGTTCCTCTATCCCACACGTTACGACACTCTCAAGCATCAAGTGCAGAAGAAAGGAAATACGCTCATCTCTTTCTGTTAGAGACTGGATAGTGCCTGCATCGCGAAAAAGTATAAATTATTTCCCTTCTCCACCTATCATTTCTGAGTAAACTTCACTAACACAGTTCAATGCTTTACAGAGATCAGGTACGAACTCCGTGCACAGTCACTGCCTAAGCTTTGCACGCTCTTGCAGCTCATCGACTTTTCTTCGGGTTTCCTTTACTACTTTCAGTCATGCCACTGGCTGAACTTATTTTATCACACGCTTTTTCAAAGTGTTTTTCTTTAACAAAAACAAAAACAGTGGACTTTGCAAGTTGGGATTTTTAACAAGTAGAAACAATGTACCATTGTGCAAAGTGCTCTACTCTTTATTTTGTAGTGTCGGAACTTTGAAGTCTCCATAACAAGGACTCTACAAGTTCTCTGACCACTCCACCTGAATAGTAACGTTTTAAAATGTAATAAATAAGGTTTCGACATGTTTCTCAAGATGTGGCAATGGTTTACCATATTTTCATTTATCAGAACCTTCTCTCTTAATCTCCGCCCTGTTATCTTGACTTTCCTGAATGAGTCACAACTTCTGAAGTTCAATTTTTTTCTCTCTTTCTGACTCTATTTATTCTCTCTGTCTTTGCTCGGCTAAGATTCTTCTCTCTCTTTCTTTTCCCTCAAACATGGCTCCTCTTTCCTTTTCTTTATCTTCCATCTCCGTTTTCTTTCATTTTAATTTAAGTTTATCTAACTCTACTGAATTCGGCTGTTTCTTTGACAGACCTCAATGCTTGAGGATCTCCCTTACAATTTCAGCTTTACTTTTGCAACTGGTTAAAAACCAAATGTAACTACCTTACTAACACTAAAAGTCTAGTCTTCTTCTGTTCTTCTTAACCTTTTTGGCAAATGTAGGAATCATCTTCAAAACCCATCTTTAGCGAAATCTTACGATTCAATTTTAATTTTCATTCTTTCATTTAATTCTTTCATTTTTAATTGAACCAACCAAAAGTACCAGAAATTAAACAATTTGTTTCACTGACGTTTTATTTTAAGATCTGGGACACCAGTCAACAAGTGATTAAATCTGCTCGGATCTGTGGTAACCCTACATTTCTTCAAATCCGTCCATCTCAGACTAGGACTGTCTAAACGTCTCCACAATCACGTATCCTGAGACATCAAACTGTTCCAGAAAGCAGTAAGCCCTTCTGCAAATTAAACCAAACACGCAGAAATGCTCAACTTGCCTTGCAATCTTTTAAAATATGAGCGACAGAGGACTCCCCAAATTCCACTATTTAAACCAAATATATTAATTTGTTCTTTCCATCGAAAAGTGAACATTAACCAGCAAAACTTTACAACTCTAAGCCTCCTTGCGAGTTTTGAGAATATTTGTAGATCAGTTTGAGGTTTTAGATGTCGGTTTGCTCGTTGAGCCTCCTTTCTCTTTATGCTTTGTTATTTGCCAAAAAGCTCAACAACAATATAATAATCCAATAAAAGCCCTTATAAGAATATGTCAACATACTTTTCGTAACCACCCAGCGGCTGTCGTCGTTTTGCTCTTTTGCCGGCTGCAGATCCGCCATGATCAAATTGAAATTACAGAGCTCTAGGGGGCGAATGGCCTACTCCTATTCCTATTTTCTATGTTTCCATGTAATGTCTCTAGCGCTACTGATAAGACCCACATTGGGGGAAAGCTGTGAAGACGACCAAAGATGCTGTGACATGATATGGACAGCTTTACTGAGTGGACAAGTCATTGTCAGATGGAAAATAATGTAGAGAAAATTCCATGCGCAGCACAGATTTCCAAACTGCCTCAGAGACAGATTGAAAGCCCAGTTCCCTGCCCAATCCACGGATCCAGACCCAGGGGTGTTTTTTTCACTCAGGGAGGGTAGGTTTCTGAATAGATGTTATTAAATTGCAACATTAAGGTAGTGAGTGTAACAGAGTTTGATGCATCCCATCAACTCATTTCCTTTGCTGTCTGTGTTCTGTCAATTATATTAAAAACATTGGTATGTGGAGTTTATTGCATTGGAATGTGTCTGGCAGGAAGGATAGGAAAAAAAACAATGTTCCTGTTTATAATGGTGAGAAATTCTGAAACTATATTATTCAGGACATTACCTGATATTGTA
This sequence comes from Hemiscyllium ocellatum, assembly GCF_020745735.1. Taxonomy (NCBI): domain Eukaryota; kingdom Metazoa; phylum Chordata; class Chondrichthyes; order Orectolobiformes; family Hemiscylliidae; genus Hemiscyllium; species Hemiscyllium ocellatum. The sequence goes on from NW_026867630.1 coordinate 18,740, forward strand.
CGTATGTATCAGAAAGATAATATGATGTCCGTGCCACCAGATAGGAAGAACATTGATAGGAGATTGTGTAAGGAACATAAGCTTAACGTGACAGGGAGCAAGTTACAGTCGGGAACCTAATCGAGGGATGCGTGAATCTCTATATAGAACATCAGATAACCATCAGTGAGTCACAGACGGGAATCTAATCAAGGTGTTCATCGTGCTTTTTATAGAGTATGCCAGATACCCCAGAGTGAGTTGCAGACTGGAATCTAATTGAGAGGTTCAGATTGGTTTATCTATAGAATACCAAATCTCTGGGTGTGCGTTTCAGACTGGTATCTAATCGAGGTGTTCGTGTTGCTTTCTGTGTAGATAAAATATCAGATTTCCGACATTGAGTCACAAAGTGAAATAAAGTTGAAGGTTTTGCGGTCTTCTATACACATTGTCACACGTACATGAGTTACATGTTTAAATCTAATCGAGGGGGTTCGGGGTGCTTTATATACAGAATATATAATTCCCAAGATTGAGTTAAAGATTGCAATTCCATCGAACATTCGGGTGGTAATTTTACAGAGTCCCATATCAATGTCAGTTACAGATTGGAATTTTATCGAGGAGGTTGGGCTGCTAATATATAGACCATAGAACATAGAAAAGCACAGCAAAAAACAGGCCTTTCGGCCCACGATGTTGTCCCGAGGATTATTCCTAATCTAAAATTGAATAACCGAATTTCGCTAATTTCGCTGCTGTCCGTGTGCATGCCCAGCAGTCGCTTAAATGTCCCTCATACTTTTGATTCCAATACCACCGTTGGCAATGCATTTCATGCATTCATCACTCTCTGCATAAAGAACCGAAGTCTGACGTCTCCTCTATTCCTTTCTCCGAATATCTTAAAACTATTACCTCTTGTGCCAGTCAATCCTGTGCTAGGGAAATGTCTCTGGCGATTGACACTCTCCATGCCCCTAATTACCTTGTATATTTCGATCAGGTCACCTTTCTTCTTCCTTCTCTTCAGAGAGAAAAGTCCGAGCTTAGTCAACCACGTTTCGTAAGACAAGTGCTCCGGTCCCGGCAGCATCCCGGTAAACATTCTTTGCACCTTCTCCAAATTCTCCATACATTTCCTTTAATCGGTGCACCGGAACTGGGCACAATACTCCAAGTGTAGTTTCACTAGGATCTTAAAGAGCTGCAGGAAAACCTCTGGCCTATTGAACTCGATCCCCTGTTAATGAAAGCCGAAACACCATATGCTTTCTAACAACCCTATCCACTTGGGTGGCAACTTTGAGGGATTTATACACTTGAACTTGAAGATCCTTCTGTTCCTCCACAATGCCAAGAATCCTGCTTTTAATCCTATATTCAGCATTCATCTAGGTTGAACATCATCTGCCATTTCTCCGCCCAGCTCTGCTTCCTCTCTATGTCGTGCTGCAGCCTGAAATGCATCGATACCATCATCGGCATCTCTAAACTTTGTGTCATTGAAAAATTTACTAACACACCCCTCTGCCTCCTTATCAAAGTCATTTATAAAAACTGCAAAGAGCAGAGATCCAAGAACAGAGTCCTGTGAGACACCACTCACCACTGATCTCTTGGAGGAATACTTTTCATCTCCATGCACTCTCTGCCTTTTGTCAGCCAACCAATTCTAAATCCAGATAGCCAAATCTCCCGATATCCCATTCCTCCTGCCTGTATGAATGAGCCTACGATGGGGAAACTTATCAAATGGCTTGCTGAGGTCTATATAGACCACGTTCACTGCACGACCTTCGTCAACCTGTCATGTCACCTCTTCAAAGAAATCAATCAGGTTTGTAAGGCACGACCTGCCCCTCTCAAAGCCAAGCTGACTGTCTTTAATAACTCTGGTTTTGCAAATAGTCATAAATCCTATCCTTTAAAATTCTTTCTAAAACCTTGCTGACCAGAGACCAGATTGACTGGTCCATAATTGCAAGGCATTTCCATATCCCCCTTCTTGAAAAGAGCATTAAAATTTGCTCTCTCCAATTCTCCGGTACGACTCACGTGAAGAGTGGGGAAGCAACGATCTTCGCTAGCGGCTTAGACACCTATTCTGTTCCTTCCTGGAGCAACCAAGGATAAATGTGGTAAGGGCTGAAAATGTGTTGCTGGAAACGCTCAGCAGGTCAGGCAGCATCCAAGGAATAGGAAATTCGACGTTTCGGGCATAAGCCTTCTTCAGGAAGAAGGGCTTATGCCCGAAACGTCGAATTTCCTGTTCATTGGATGCTGCCTGACTTGCTGCGCTTCTTCAGCAACACATTTTCAGCTCTGATCTCCAGCATCTGCAGACCTCACGTTCTCCTCCTAAATGTGGTAAGGCCCTGGGGACTTTTCAAACTTAATGTTTGCCAAAATTTCCAGCACATCAAATCCATAAATCTTGATCCGTTCAAGTCCTTTCTGTGGAACAATTGCTCCCACTCTGTACACCCAGGCTCCTGTCTGATAGCATCGTACTTTCCTTTTCAACAATTAAATATCTTCCCTTGGTAACTTATCCTTTCCCTCTCAAAAGCTATGGTAAATGTGACACAGTTGCGGCCACTGTCACCAAAGTGTTCTCCCACGGCGACATCTGACACCTCTCCGAGCTTCTTGCCGAGCACCAAATCCAAAATGGTCTCTCCCCCCGTCAGCCTGTCCACGCACTGAGTAAGGAAACCCTTGTGAACACACCTGCCAAAAACGACTCCATCGAAACCATATGCTCGATGCAGGTTCCAGTCAATATTGGGAAAGGTGAAGGCAGCCATAACAACAACCCTGCTGTATCTGGCTTTTGTTTCCAAAATCTGCCAGCCTATAAGTTTTTCAATTTCCCTATTGCAATTAGGGGTCCGTGGAAAACCCGCAATGATGTGCCTACTCCGTTGATGTTCCCACCTTCCACTCATACTGACTAAGTAGATACACCTTCCTCAACAACCTTCATTTCAGTAGCTGAGATGGACTCTCCGATCAGCAATGCTCCACCCCCTCTTCTTTTCCTGCCCTTCCTATTCTTAATAAACATTCTAAACGCTGGAACATCGAGCAACAATTCTGCCCCTGTGAAACCCACATCACCGTTATGGCCACAACATTATTGTCCCAAGTACTGATCCATGTTCTAAGTTCATCACTCTTATTTTTGACTCTCCTTGAGTGAAAGCAGACGCACCTTAACCAATCTCTTTGTTTCATCATGTGAAAAACTTTCCTAATTGATTGTCTATATCTGACCACTGTCCGACCTACAACTGCCCCTCTCTAAGATATGTAGCTCTGGTCCCCACCCCCTTGCCAAAACATTTTAAATACGCCTGAAACACACGAACAAATCACTCACCCAGGACATTATGTCCTTCCAGTTCAGGTCCCACCTTCCCCAGAAGGCATCCCAATGGTCTAAGAATCTGAAGCCCTGCTTCCTGCACCAGCCTCGCAGCCATGATAAGCTACACTCGCTGACTGTTCCTCACCTCACTGTCTCGTGGCACCGGTAGCACACTACTCTACTCGCCCTGCTCTTCCGCTTTCAACCTAGTTCCCGGTAGTCACTTTTCAGATCTTCAATCCCTTTCCTGGCTATAACATTGGCGCCAATATGTACCACGCTTTCTGGCTGGTCACCCTCTCACTTCAGAATCTTGTAAAGCCAATCGGCGACATCCAATACCCTGGCACCTTGAGGCAAAATACATTCCAGGGGTCCGGTTCCTGACCACAATATCTCCTTTCAATCCATTTGACTATTCAGTCCCAAACTACAAGGGCATATCTATTTTCTCCCCTTCCCTTATTAACCTCAGTGTCAGGGTCACTGCCAGAGACCTGATACGAAAGGTTTTCCCCGAGAAGTCTGTTCCCAACAGCAGTATCCAAAATGTTATGCTTATTGCTGAGGTGAACGGCCAGAGGGGATCCCTGATTTATCTGTTGGTTCCCGTTCCATCCCGTTCTATCCTTACCCTGTGTCTGAGGAGTGCCAAACTCCTTGTACATCCTCGAAATTTCGCCCTCAGCCTCATGGATGATCTGCAGTTCATCCACCTCCAGCTCCAAGTCCCTCACTCGGTTTTCGAGGAGCTGGAGTTGGGTATATTCCTCGACAGAGACATGCATCGTGTCTCTCACCTGCCACATTCTGCAGGAGGAACATTCAACTGCCCTAACAGCCATACCCCACTAATGTGAAAGTGCACATAGGACTAAACAAGGAACAGAAGAAAAGAAAAAAAAGAGAAAACAGAGAAGAAAAAAAAGAAGAGAAAACCTGCAAACTTACCGAGTTTACAGATCTCACCGACATAAAAACTACCCAGCAGCCCTCGCTTCTCTCCACCCTCTCTCTTCACTGCTCTGTTCAAAATAATCAGTTTTGATTATTAATATATGTCAATTGTATATATTAGCTTGATAGGTTGATTACTTTCAACTTGGACATATTCAAACCATCGATTCTCAAGTCCATTGCATTCCGAAGCCCCTTGCAACAGCTGCCGTTTGGAGTTCGATATCAATTTCTACAGCATCCCTTCTAATCCCAATCTGATGATGAATTTATCCATGCGGTGAGAGAATATCCGGTGTTATAATATTCTGCATTCGTTGTTACGTTTTAAATTGCCTCCCATAGTAATTTCGAAGCGTTTGTTAATCTGCAAACAAGTCCAGGTATCCCATGAAAGCAATACGTCCTTAAACCAACGCCATCTTCACGCAAAAATAGCATATGCCCAGTATTTTTTCACTTTGCTTAAGTTACTTATAGCTATGTGCAATGAACCCTACATGATTTGGTTTGATGTTGTCGTTTCCAGCATTAGGCACACAGCATCTAGTTTCCATATCTATTTTGCTGTCCAGAACGTTCATCTGAATCATCAAGGTGCAGGAGGGATAGCTCGATAATTGGGGCTCATTCTGGTTTAGGTGCGACCTCCACAAACGAGATTGTATGTACCTGAACCAAAGAGGTATCGAAATCCTGGGATGGGAAATTTGCTAATGCTATTCTGGAGAAATTAGCCGAATTCAGCAGAGAGATGGGAACTTGAATTGTTGCTCCAATGCACAGGAGGTTGAGAGGAGAGGGATAATAAATAAGGTTTCAAGGTCACAATAAGTCATCAAGTAGCATCAAAGAGAATGAGACTGACTAGGTATTAATATACAAGAAAAGTTTTGTGCAACACAATTATATTTTATGCATTCTTACATTTACAGTATGGTTTAAGATTGAAGCTTCAGTGAGTTTTCGAATCATAGCAATGCGAAACTTAGAAAAAGAGGGCATTTTATACTTTTGACAACATTGTTCTCAGAATATTTTTGTTCTCATTTGGAACATTTTATTAAAGATTGTGAGTGGATATTTCAGTCCACTCTTTAACTCGGCTCTGAATTTACTTTGAGTCCCGGCATAAATGTATGGATTGATGCAGGAACTCAATAGCTGAAGCATATATCCAGTTTGCTGAAGGACAAATGTGAGATTAATGAATTCAGAATCTGTAGGATAAATTAAATTCGCAATTCTGACGTAGAGGATTGATATACAAAATAGTGAATATAATATAACGAAACTTCCTGAGATGTTGAAGAGTAAAACAATTGACTTCTTCCGCTTCTCCATCTCTGGGTCAATTAGATTTCCTCCACTAATGTGTTTTCGTAATCTCTTGCGGGCTCTGTTTGCTGCTAGAATGTGTCTGACAGTTAGAAGGTTGAGCAGTAAAATCAAAATGAATGGTAGAAGAGGTGTTACTATTGATCGAATCCAGTCATATGCAGCCCATCCTACTGATGAATAATAAAGCTCTTTCAAACCACAGAACCAGGGTACATTGTTGACGATGTATATAGGTTCATAAGCAAAGTATGTGGATATATTTTTAGCACAGGACAATGCAGACACAATTCCTATCATACGCCCTGCCACCTTTTCAGTGCAATATTTTATTTTCATCTTCTGCCAGCAAATGGCAATATATCTATCAAAGGTGAAAGCGACTGTTAGCCAGGCAGAACTGTCAATCGCTGCAAAATTTAAAGAAGAACATAAACTGCACAGTGGTGTGATAGACAGAAAACTGGCTGGGCAATAAATCCCAGCAATCTGGTTTAAAATTACAACTGTGACCATGACCAGGAGATCTGTCACTGCCATAGACACCAGGTAATAGGTGAGACATCTAGAGATACCGCATGTTCTTCGGGAAATGATTACAACTACTGCGTGGTTGGCTGGAGAAGGCATAATTCGAGAAAGCAGAGCATTAATATGACAGCTATCTGTATAAAAAGCGAGAGAAAAAAAACTTTACTTGATTTCCTTTGAATTTTCGAATTTGAAGTGTTGTACTAGTTTGAAAAATGTCCTCTTGTAAATTGTTAGTTATTTTCTGGATTTAACGCATAATTCTGGATTTAAAAGCGAGACCGGTTAATGGCATAATAATATAAATTAATCGAATTCGTACTTAGCCATTACGGATTTAAGTCAATGAAGTGCAAATGTCACGGTAAGATATAAGATAAAAGCCAAGAGTTATGTCAGTTTTTATGATAAAAAAACCCTTTCTAGCTAAACATTTGAAATCAAGATTATAACTGAGAAATTAAGCTTTTAATGTCATAAACTTCCACCCGAAAATGGCACAGATTGCACGGTTTAAAGAGAAAACTAATGCTGTTAAAGTAGAACATATTTCTGGAGGAGAGAGAGAGAGAGAGAGAGGAAGGGTAAGAGGGCAATCCTTTTTCGATTGAATGAGAGAATGTTAGAACATAAACGAACACTCCTCCGTCAATGGGAATATTCGAATTGGCAAGCAAATGATTCATGCAGCTATTACTCAACTGCAATTATTTACCTGGGACACCAATAGCAGCAATGACAGGATAATAAATGGCAAACAACAGGCCTGATCGTACAGCATGCATTTCTGAATGAAGTTATGAGCACTTTATGAATGTCAGGGATAATGGAGCTCTTATAACACAAATAAGGCTCCAGGGAGATAATTAGTCAGTTTGCGATTCGTTATTCATGAATGAGGTAATGGCAGCGAGCAATTTAGCTGGTAGTCATGCATTGATGAAATATAGTTTTAAAGGCAAACCTGTCACGGATATGTGATTTACTACATAGATATCCCGACTGTCTGACATAATCCCACTTACTATTATTCACCAAAATGCAAAATTGATTGTAGGGACCAGATGAATTCAATCTTGTTTCATACTGACAGCACTGACAGCTGTTTTTTTCTTTTCTCTCCTGGGAATCCTCAGCGTACTCCTATTTACCGAATAATATTCATGATTTGTTGATCTTCAATCATAATAAACATTATTACAAACGCCTCTCGTACATAGTGTTATGAAGTTGAAAGAGTATATGTTCACTTTAAGACGGAAAATGTTTTTCTGAATTTAAGATACAGCTAAGCTGCCAGTATAGATGGTAGCTAAGGTGGGGAAGCAAGGTGACTCAGTGGTTAGCACTGTTGCATCTTAGCGCCAGGAACCTGCGTTCAATTCTTGTCTTGGGTGACTGTGTGGGTTTTGCACGTTCTGCCTATGTCTGTGTGGAGAACTGCCGTTTCCTTAGTTACTGCGGTTTGCTCCCACAATGCAAAGAGGTGCAGGCCAGGTGAACTGGCAGAGGAAAATGGTCCATAATGTTTAGGGTAAATGTAGGCGAATGGGTCTAGGTGGGTAACAATTCGGAGGGTCGGTGTGGACTTGTTGGGAATAATGGCTGTTTCCACACTGTGACTGATTTGCAAGGAAACCCAGGTCCCTCCATCATACAACATTTCCAATCCACACATTTTTCTGCATTGTGGTGCATCTGCCAAATTTCTGACCAATTCATGTAATTAGCACTACTCTATGGCCATTATTTATACCTTCCACTTATATGTTCTAGTTTCTATGGTTTTATCACTGATAATGTTCTGAGTGATGATTGGTGTTGGACACGATCTAACAGTTGATGCTGAACCAGTGCTTCATGAGGTTCGCCCCAGGTAGATTGGTTCTGCATTCGATACTTCCTTTCAACAAGACCTGGGTCATCTGTCATAACCTTCAGTGCCACCAACATGCCCAATGTTTTGCATCTATCGAAATACATCAATGAGAAGAGGATTGGGCATGAGTTCTCTGTGTACAGCATTAACCATAAAACCAAAACCAAACTTACCATGAATGAGCAGGCAATTTGAATTCGATATAAGTTTGTATTTCTTATCATTGTTTTATTCAGCTTTACCAAGTCTAGGCCTGGTTTATTATATTTCATGATGATTCGGAAACATTAACTCTGCATCATTTTCTCCAAACTTTGCTCGAGTAAGGCACACTGATGTAAGTCCAGTATTTTTTACAAAACATGGAAAAAGTGATTACAGAGTGCGGGACATGTGAATATTACGAGCATTACTGCTCAGAAAGTAAGTTGTTGATGTGCGACTTTGAACTGACTGAATGTAAAAGTTCAACTAAAGGATGGCAGACGAGAGAGGTTTACTATTTATTTATTAAGAGTCCCAGATCATTACCTGATTTGCGGAGGACTTTCAGCTTCAGAAAACATTTACAAGGATGTTGCTAGGATGGGAGGATTTGAGTTAATGGGAGAGGCTGAACAGGCTTGGTCTGTTCTCCTTGGAGCATCGGAGGTTGTGGGTTGATCAAATAGAGGTTTACAAAATTACGAGGGGTATGGATAGGATAAATAGACAAAGTCTCTTCCCTGGGGACGGGGAGTCCAGAACTAGAGGGCATAGGTTTAGGGTGAGAGGGGAAAGTTATAAAAGAGACGTAATGGGCAACATTGTCACACAGAGCATGGTATGTAGATGGAACGAGCTGCCAGAGGAGGCTGGTACAATTGCAGCATTGAAAAGGCATTTGGATGAGTATATGAATAGGAACTGTTTGGAGGGATATATGCCGTGTGTTGGCAGGTGGGACTATATGGGATTGGGATATCTGGTCGGCATGGACGGTTTAGACCAAAGGGTCTATCGCCAAGCTGTACATTTTTATGGTAAAAGAAATGACTGCAGATGCTGGAAACCAGATTCTGAATTAGCGGTGCAGGAAAAGCACTGCAGTTCAGGCAGCATCCGAGGAGCAATAAAGTCGACGCTTTGGGCAAAAGTCCTTCAACAGAATACAGGCAGAGTGCCTAAAATGTGGAGAGATAAATGAGAGGAGGGTGGGGGTGGGGAGAAAGTAGCATTGAATACAAGAGTTGAGTGGGGGGAGGGGATGAAGGGGATAGGTCAGGGAGGAGGATGGAGTGGATAGATGGAATAGAAGATAGGCAGGTAGGACAAGCCATGGGGACAGTGCTGAGCTGGAAGTTTGGAACTGGGGTGAGGTGGGGGAAGGGAAATGACTCTATTTCAAGTGCTTGTCCCATACCATGCTGGATAATTCTGAAATGGGCTCTAACAACTTCTGCACTTTTAATAATAAACTGAGGACTTGTTTCTAGTTCATTCGCTCAGGTGCCTCACACCTCCAGAGTTTGTGGAGATTGTTCAGTTAAAAATACAACAGAATCAGAAAGTAGCAACGAAATACGAAGCTAAAAATTCAAAGACTCAATGAGATTAGGCTTCGCATTATCAGAGTCCCAGGGGTATGTCTGCACCACAAGCATTGCAGACTACAAGAAGGTAAAGAACCAGTTACTCCCCAGGCTAAAACATGAATTCTTGGTTAAGTTTTTGTACCCGTCATCATACAACATTGAGAGTTGGACATTGAATGCATTGATTTTGCCTTTTTCTAAAATAGTGAAACGTTAAAAGACACACAGGAAAGTCAAAGTTATGCTACAGCCAAGTCTTCCTTGTTGAAAATTACGATTTTTTTTTCTCAGATTTAGATCAGTTCCACAACAGGGCAGCAAATATGGTGAACTTGTTTACACAAAATGTTTTGAAAAAGAAAATCTCCAATTCCAAAAGACCAGGAAAATTGGCAGCAGTGCAATTCAAATCCACGCCTCTGCAGAGAATAGAAACATAATTCCCCAGCTTTCTCTGAGCCATGCTGCTGCATCATTTTTCTGCAGCTTCATGGTCTGCATGTTTTTGATTCGCAACTTTCATGTTTGTTGCATTAACTAATGTAAATGTTACTTATTCAAAAAATAAATTAGTAAATTTGCAGACGACCCTGATGTCAGTGGAGTTGAGGATAGTGACAAAGGATGTTGTACGTTACAGAGAGACATAGATAAGCCGCAGAGCTGGGCTGAGAGGTAGCAAATGGAGTTTAATGTGGACATGTGTGAGGTGATTCACTTTGGTTGGAGTAATCAGAATGCAAAGTACTGGGCTAATGATAAGATTCTTGGTAGTGTAGATGAGCAGAGAGATCTCGGTGTCCAGTTACACTGACCCTTGAAAGTTGCCACCCAGGTTGGCAGGGTTGTTATGAAGGCATGCAGTGGTATAGCTTTTATGACGAGAGGGATTGTGTTCCGGAACCATGAGGTTATGCTACAACTATTCAAAACTCTGGTGCAGCAGCACTTGGAGTATTGTGTACACTTCTGTTCACCGCATTATAAGAAGGATATGGAAGATTTGGAAAGGGGGCAGTGGAAATTTGCTAGTATGTTGCCTAGTATGGATGCACGGTCTTACGAGGAAAGGCTGGGGGATTTGAGGCTGTTTTCATTAGAAAGAAGAAGTTTGAGAGGTGCTATATATGATAATCAGGTTTTAGATAGAGTGAACAGGGAGAACCATTTTCCAAGTATGGTGACAGCGAGTACGAGAGGGCATAGCTTTAAACTGAGAGATGATAGATATAAGACAGATGTCAGACGTAGTTTCTTTACTCAGAGAATTGTAAGGGTATGGAATGCTTTGCCTGCAATGGTATTAGGTTTGCCAACTCTAAGTACATTTAATTCGTCATTGAACATGCGTATGGACGTACATGGAATAAAGTAGGTGAGATAGGCTTCAGATTATATGATATGTCGGCGCAACATCGAAGGCCTAACTTAATCGTTTTTACCTTGTGTTGAGTTTTATTAATTAATTCTTAACTAGCTGGTTTGAAAATGAAATCTTCAAACCAGCTGGTTAAGAAAGAATTAATAATAGTTCATTGAACGGGACAATGGACATTTGAAGAAAATTAGAAAAATACTGTTTCGTCCGAGACCGTGGTTTCAGCTCATGGGAAATCACGTGACACAGCATGTTGGAGTACAGTTTTATGCACAATACATTGCTTGGGAAAATACTGAAATTAACGAGGATGGTATTAATGCGAGGGACTCTTCAGTCCACCTCGGACTGAGATAGTGACTGATTCCAGGAAACTCGAGTTCTCCAAACCAGCCATCATAAAGCTGAGTCCATAGTGGCCAGAAGACAATGAGCTAACAGGTTCACGTTTTGGTTTTTTAAGTTTCTAATAAATCTAATTTTGTAGAAAGGATATTGCTTATTTTATATTTACTGATATATTATCGTTAATAAGCGTTTTTATATGGGTCACTGAATACTAGAGTTGTTTTTTTGTTATACTCCATTGATTCCACTACGGAAAGAGAACACCAGGCTAGGCCCCCTCGATTTACTGTTGACATCACCCCATCCAAAGTGCAAGCACCGCTATGGACACAGTTGTTCAGAATGAAGTAGGACAGCATCAACATGTTTTAAAGCAATTTCATTGAAATTTACTGATCCTATGTGAGTTGAATTGACATTTATTTTTCTCGAATGTAAGTGCAGTTCTGTTTGCATTGACTCTGTTTTCGAAGCTGAAGGCTCAGTCTGTTGTCACGGTTTCCCAAAATTCTTTTTGTTCATTGCAACATTTTCTGAGTTAACTGATAGTATTCGTCATGGAGTCATCACTGCTTTCTCTCTCTCTTTTATTATATATATATAAAATAACACACACACACACATACATACACACACATATATATATTATATATATGTATGTATGTATAATACAAACTACTGTAGACTTATTTCGTTGCGTCAATTTTCCGTTTATTTTTAGATCACTCTGCTCAAGAATCAGTTAGGCACTCTATGAAGTCATACTCAATGTTATCTGTGCCGACTTCATGCAATCAATCCACATTTTATTTTTATTTACCGAAGATGATCACCTTGCCTTACCTTATGATTTCATCATGTATTCTTTGCTCTGCAGTGCAGCTGCTGTTCGTAGATGTATGAACTATTTCGATTTTTGCCTGTTGGCATTACTCATTGATACGGTATCGCGCAGCCTTGTCCAAGCTTTAAAACAGCATATTTCTTCATCAAATCGAGGTAAACTCATAATGATTCAAGCTTCAATTCAGTACTGATACTATTACCGAGAAAGATGCTTGAGATTCACAATCAGGGTGAATGTTGTTCAGATAATTATTCGTCAAATATACTTCCAAAATGACTGCATTTGAGATTGATTCAAATTCATGTTTGATGCTTTCTACATTCACTTTCACCTGCCTCAGATACCTCTGAAGCTCGTTTTATTTTCAAAGTTAGATCGACCGTTGCAATTCAACGAATTGAGATTGACAAGAAGATTGCGTTTCATTGAGAACATTTGCTGTTCTAATTCAGATGGAAGCAAATCCATGATCAAATCGAGAATAAATTACTTACAATGTAGAAACAGGCCCTTCAATTCCAAACCGACCCGTCAAAGCGAAACCAAAACGGGAACATTCCACACCCCTAACATTCCGGGCAATTTAGGGTAGTCAATTCACCACACCTGCACACATTTGGACTGTGGGAAGAAACCGGGGCACGTGGAAGAAACCTACACAGACACGGGGAGAATGTGGAATCTCCACACAATTAGTCGCCTGAGGTGGGAATTGAACTCAGGTCTCTGATACTGCGAGGCAGCATTGCTAACCACTGTGTCATCGTGCCGTCCTGAACTCATGCCCCAGGACAGAAAAAGAGGGAAACAGGTATGATTGGAAGGGAAAATTCAGAATAATTAAACATTTGAATTAACATCAGTTAAACGATCTTGAGGAATGTGACAAATGGTTCAAAAGTAACGAGATTTACATCAAATGCTTTCACGTTCAAAATGATTCAAATTAAGACAGATTCAGTTACAGTTCAGACTTAATTTCAGCTTGATTCAGCTGCATTCGGAATGAGTATGATTTATGTGGTGACGATTTCACATTTTTTAAAGAATGATCCTGATTTGCATTTTAAAATATTCAAACTACCATTCATTTGAATTTATATTCAGCATTTTTGAAACTAAGACTGGCAGTGCTTAGTTTTCAGATGAACATGGTGATTGATCAACATTAAAGGAAATTCTAATTCAGAAATATTAAAGCTCCATTTGAAGTTGATCCATATCGCAATTCAGTATGATTCTGTCGCACTCAAATTGATGCAGATTCACAGTCAGGCTGATTTTGGTTCAGTTTCACAATGAGCAAGGTTCTAATTAAGGTTCAGATAGATTCGCTTTCATATTGACAATAACTTTCACTTGTATTCAAATTATTTCACAATTGTGCTCTGCATGAACATGATTCATATTGGAAGTTATCCAAATTCTCCTTCAGAATGATTCTGACTAAAAGTTATTTTAGTTCACGTTAAGAAAGGTCACGTTAACAATAATTTGGATTCACAGTGAGATTGATTGACTTTCCCTTAACATTAAACTTGAAACAAGGTGCATGATTCAATGGCCCGGCTGTCACAAAGTTACTATTTCAAAATAGTCAATCATGCATAAAAATTGTACTTTTTCTCGACAGTGCAGTGCAACACAGGTAATGTGTTTCTTTCTCTGAAGAGGTTGCCATCTGCAGCCAATTCATATCTTGCACTTTTACTCCGAAGATCCGAGTTGATGAACTTTCCTGAAGTGATATTTTTATTTTGCTTTCCATGTGCACATCAATTTTCTCTTCTTTTCAATATCATCCTGGTATATACAAGAAACCACAAGTTTTTTTTCCCATTATTGTCCTATTTACAGGGCTCATTTTAACTCTTATGACTATATGACACCCAGAAGAAAAAATAATACCCCTGTAAGAGAGGCTTTCTCTTAACTTAGGCTTAAATTGTAAACTTTAAACCTTAGACGCAATTGCTTACGTTTGATTTGTTTATTAGACAAAAAAAGAGTTTTCAGATTACAATTTTTCCCCCTGTTATAGCTAACCTAGTTGTGATTCTGACACTGTGTTACAGAAGATTTGGTTTGATAAATGTATCAGGTCGTATGTGCTGTCTCAGGCAACGTTAGATTTTTTTCATCGTGCTCACAGCAGTGGTATTAAATCTCACAGCTGGGATGTATTTCTGATGCTGTTTTCTGACAATCATAGCGATGTGTAGTATTCACAATTACTTGCATTTTTGCTGCGACTGAAATTTCTGCATTTTGATGCTTTAACCCTTAATTGATTTGTGGCCACAGTTTTCAGAAATTAATGCAAAATCTTGAACAGATAAATCAGAAACTTAATTTATGGGAATCATGTCCACATTGACCTGCATAAAATGACGTACCTTGGTACTATGATTTAAAGGTAATATTTTATGTATCACTGCATGTCGCATATGATTTATTTAGTTCCATTTTACCCTTTGCCACCAATTCATTCTGATTCTCCTGCTGAATGCTTTGACTTTGAGACACGTTCTAGCGGCCACAAAGATTCTAGGTCCAGAAAAATGAGATATTCAGTGAGCCAGAAATAAAAACATGGCATTGCCATATTTATTTTGCCATCTCCGGCTGTCCCAAACAATTATAGATATTCTTCATAACAATTCTCTATGTCATAATTGCAAATATTAATTATAGATCACGGTCCAGGTCCAGAGTTTCAACACACATTCTCGTTGAAGTAGCATTTATACTTTAGGTATTGAGTTCTCACGTAACCCCATTTTTAAATGCTGAGATCCACAGTAAGTTTAGAGCTAAGCTTTAAAATGGCATGAATGGCATCCATGTTTGTTCAAATTTTTAAACCTCTGAAATACAATCATCTACCATGTTAAGCAGTTAATTTATTTGTCCAAAACCTGAAAATTCAGAGAATCGAACAGGAATTATCGGGTATAGAAATGCAAAGATTTGATTTATGCGTTTAATTCTTCTGGCATTGATTTGCTGAATTGTGCTGGTGTTGAGGAATGTCTGGCTTGCTATTTTAAGATTCAAACATTCATGTTTCTAACTTCCTTTATAGCGTCATTTTTCAAATTTTTGTGTCACAATCTTATTCCCTGTTGTTAAAGTGATGAGATGTGCCTTTACGGGTTTTTTTTTCACCTCCTGTGTTTCTTGAAGAGTTGTGATTTTAAGCTTGTACTTCATTTGAATGGTTTTAAGGTCTCAATGCCATGTTTATCAGCATGTTCATATGATGATGTAGTAAGAAAAAGACTGCTTTTTCTTTCCTCATTCTCCTTCACTGTCCAAGGCTTTAAATATTCTTTTCAGGAGATTGACAGCTTTACTTACCGTTAAGCTACTGCACACGTTGCCCATTATGCAGTGTCCTCTGCACTGGAGAGACAAATACAGACTGCTGAGACCACTTTACATAACACGTTGACTTAATTGCAAGAATGAACGGCAGTTCTGTTTTTCTCTCTGTCCGACGACGAAGTATTTCCAGGATAATGCATTTTTACTTCAAATTTCCACCACTCACCATTTGAAATTCTTATTCTGCAGAGATCATGTCGGAAAATACAGAAAATATAATGCAAGATAAACTGTTTTGTTTCTATAAGTTAATTTGGCGGCGAACTCTGAAAACAGTGAGAGCTCCAGCTGTCCAACAGCCCTTCTGAGTCCCGCTATCATCGTGCTTTTAGGGGTTTTACAACACACATTGGCGACTGTCTCTATTACTCAGTTGGTCGGTATTCATCCATAAACTGAATGTTTCATGGTTCGAGACCGCAGAGGAACTGAGTTTCAGTTATTTCAGATCATTTAATTACACCAACTACATACTAACATCTAACTGACTAATATCTATGAAGAGTTTGGTTACAAACGCCAACAACAATTCTCGGACCTCTGGCTGCATACGTAGTGAAACAGGGACAAGCTGCAGTATGTGACCAATGCTCTCTCCAATGCCTTGTTGCCAATTGCTCCAATCAGCGCTTCCTGACCCAGGCCTGTGACGGAGCCTGATCCTCATGAACGGTCTTCTGGTATGACAGCTGCAACGACCATTTTAAATTTGGCAACGGCTGCAATAGATTCTTCTTGTCCTTCAAAACTTTTGTTTTAATCAAACTCCTGTCTCCTCATCAGCAGGCGATAGTTGTATGAATGTGCAGAAGTGTAATGAACACTTAAGGGAGTTGAGAAGCTAGCAGAACTACCTGTCACAACACGACATGTCCTAAACAAGATAACAAACGTAACATTTAGTGGAAAATCTCGCCGCAGCTCGTATGCCATGAGACAAAAAACAAATTTCAATTCGACCAATCAGTTTAAATTGTGCCCCAAGAAAAAAAAAAGCTGATTTTAGCATTTTGATAATGTTAAAACCAATTAAACGATCCGATGTTTGGGGTATAAATAACTGACATTTTGAACAGTTAGCTGGAAAGACAAATGCCAAAAGAACAACACGTGTAGGCTGCAAGTCAGAGAACTCTGACATGTACCTGTCTGGAGAGGGAGCTTAAACAGAAAACAAAACATCTAACCCGACCCAGAGAAAGCTTCTCCAGAGGAAAACAGACAACGACACTCAGCAAAATGAGTAGTCTTGAAACGTGATTTTGTTTTTGTAATTTTTAATCAGGATTTTTATTGGACCAGCATTGTAGAGGGAGAGGTAAAAGTTACGTTTAAGACAAAGGAGTTGCCAATGATTGTTATTAAATTTCCTATGTTAGATTTAAAGAATAACGTTCTTTTTTATTTTAAAGAGTGACTGGATAGTTCTTTGCCTCTCCAATTCTAACAGATTACAGCACGGGGTGAATACTTTCCGTGTTGCTGGTTTAAATTAGCAGAGGGTTTATCCCAAGTCAAAACATTTGAGGGGATCGTTCGGGATTTGAACAGTTTGGTTCCCTGATTCGTATTTCAACATGTTTAGATAGATCCAGTCTGAGATTCGGATAGATTTGAACAGATTTGGGGTACGAAAGAGCCGCTAGATTTAAGCACTTGCAGGTTAGAGTCCTAGATCTTTAAATAAATCGTCGGTGCGACAATTTGTTTAATTTCTGTCAGTTGTGGTTGACTACAGTTAAAGTGAAATAATTGGTTCTTAAAATTGCTAAAATTGCCAAGAAAGGTTAGAACAGAAGAAAAGGGCCGTACTTTCTGAATTAGCAAAAATGTTAGATTTGGGTTTAATAAAGGACAACTGTAAAGCTGAAATTGTAAGGTAATTACTCAAGCACTTAGGTGCATCAAAGAAACAGACAAGTGCAATAGAGATTGAAAAATCTTACATTACAATTGAGGAAAATTGAGTTAGAAGATAAACACAGTGAGAAAGAAAGAGAAAGACAGAGAGACGAATGAGAAAGAGAGAGACAATAGACAGCGAGAGAGAAAGTGAAAGAGGGAGATAACACAGAGAGAGAGGGGAAAATGAGAGAGGGAGAAGTTTCTTAGCTGAGCCAAGTGCAAGAGGAGACAGAGTGAGAGAAAGAGAGATAAAAGGAAAAAAAGACAGAAAGCTAGAGAGAAGAAAGAGAGAGACAGAAATAGAGAGAATTTGAACTGCAAGAATTGCCACATAATCAGCAAAGTGAAGTTAACAGGATGGAGATTAAAAGAGAAGGTAATGATACATACAAACATGTCAAAACTCTGCCATATTTTGATGAGAAAGATGTTAAACCATTCGTTATTTCAATTCAAAATTGTAACGGCAGAAGTTGTCTGTGGGGATTTATGGGTAATGTTAGTTCAGAATAAACTGACAGGCAGAGGCAGTGAGATATTTGCTGCGCTGTCAGATTAAGGTATCAAGGGATTAAGAACAGGACAAATAGGTTATTTTATGTGCTAATGAACTGGTACCAGAAGCATAAAGGCATCAGTTTCGAAATGGAGAGAAGAACCCAAGTCAGACTTATGGTGAGTTCGAAAAAATTAAACATAGTCAGTTGATAGATTAGTACGTGCTTTAAAGTTAGATAGGACGTTTCCAGCTCTATCAGATGATTCAGCTGGAGGAGTTTGAAAAGTGGCTTCCAAAGATGTTCAGAATTCAGATGGAGGAACATAAAGTTCAGGAATTGAGAGGAAAACAACCATTTATGACACATTGTTCATGACATACAATCAAAATGTTGTAAGGCTCAATAGCCCTTTCTCGATCGTGGTGTATTTTCTCTGGTGGATGCTGAGTTTCTCCAAAAAGTAAACAACTGGCTGTTCAATCCCATCCTCACCTTCCTGTAGGAGTACAGCTCCAACTCTGATGTCAGGAGCATCGCTGGCAACTATCAAAGCTTTTGGAAATTTGGTGCAGCTGAAAATGGTTTGGTGATTATGTTTGCGTTCAAATGTTTGAATGCGGCCTCGCATTGTTCTGCCCAGGAAACTTGGTGTTCTTATTCAGCGAATTGATTAATGGTGCCACTGCAATGTTTCTGTTTCTTCAAGGTTGTTTCTTCAACAGCATTAATCCTCCCCATTTGATGCTGACATACGCCCTCATACTGCAGTAACAAACACTTCAACTGGGTTCTGTGCTCGCACAACATATATTTTACTAACCTATCCCTCTTATTCATTTTTAACCTATTTTGAGGCACATCAACATCATTTCCGTCTATATTTGTTTCATCACTCTGCGGGCGGAAATTAACACATGTTTCTCCAGTTCTTTCTCGCTAGTTTAATACAGTTTCAAAGTGTTCACATGTTGGAGACGTTGCCATTTTTTTCTGTCTGGCATTTTAACTGGATATTTCCCCTCAATAAACGTTTGCTTAATTTTATTATGGTCACGAATCATGACTTTGACGAATTAACTATCACTGGTAGTGTAATTAACACGTTATCCCCTCATGAAAATTTCAGAATCTCAGAGCTTTCATCTGGCACCTGTGTCGTTCTATGCTGCGGCCTCCTGATGTGCTGTTTTGCTAAATAACCTATCCGATTTAATCTCTCCCTCTCCTCTGATACATAATCTAAGTGTGAGATACCAGACTTTGGCTCTGTCAGTTTTTCTTTAATTAATTTCAACGGACCTCTCACTTCACGCCCGGATATTAACTCAAAGGGATTGAAAAAAGTAGATTCATTGGGGGCAGCCCTAATGGAAAACAAAATGAATGGGAAAATGTCATCTCAGTTAATCGGGTCTTCCTGACAATCTGTTCTCGACATGGTCTTCTTGGTCTGATCCTGCCTTTTTAAAGCTCCGGGGAAGTAAGCCTGATATGCAGTGCATTTGAATTGTTGTAGACCTAAACGATCCATAGCAGTCTTAAACAGCATAGCAGTGCAGTTTAATCCTTGTTCCGACTGAATCTCTGGTAGCCCATACCTCGCCTACACTTCCTGCCTTGATATTCCGTCATGAAGTTGGCTCTGAAAATCTGGTAGCCACATCCATTATGGTTAACAAATACTGTTTCACACTTTTAGTTTTTTGCATCCTCACTGAGAAGGCGATGAAAAATACTTCTGGGCCCATGGCTGGGTTGCAACCACCAGCCTTCAGGTTAACAGTTAAACACAGCAAACTATTGCGGCACAGACAGACATTAGCGATGGATTAAAATATCCATTAAAGCAGGTATCGGCAAATATACAGTCATGAAGATGTCCAGCAGGTGTTATAAGGGTGAAGACGATACCTCGAAGAGAAAGTGAAAGATACTAGGCCCACAGTGTACTGAAGAATGGAAAGATGTGCCCTTAAAATGCAAGCTTTTGCTGTCACCTACATAACTCAAATATTGCCATGGCATGACCAACTGTCAACAGTGAACTTATATGCAGATGAGGAAGGACAAGTGGTAAAGGAAACCCCAAGAAAAGTAGAAGAACTACAGGAAAGTGTACAACTTCCCAAAGGGCTGTGTATGGAGTTGTGTCAGATCACTATTAAGATTCGCCTCTGTGGATAAAGTTTACTCAGAAAGAACAAGGGGAGAAGGGAAAGAAGCTATAATTTTGAGAG
The DNA here is from genome assembly GCF_020745735.1 of Hemiscyllium ocellatum. Classification (NCBI taxonomy): domain Eukaryota; kingdom Metazoa; phylum Chordata; class Chondrichthyes; order Orectolobiformes; family Hemiscylliidae; genus Hemiscyllium; species Hemiscyllium ocellatum. Next base: position 38,976 of record NW_026867630.1, read on the forward strand.
ATACAGAATATAACTAGTCTCACATATTATGAGATGAGCGTATTGAAACATTACTGACTTGTTACCTGAGAGATCTAGAATTTATGCAATAAATGGACAGACATTTTGCATTGTCCCGTGTAAGGTCAGGTTGGAGTATCCACTCAATACTGGGGAAGTAAACATGGGAGTGATTGACCGAATGTCAGTTCCAGGATTGAGACTGGTGAACTATCTAGTAAAGATGCCAGAAGCGAAAAAAAAATCATGTGAGCATGATTGAACAGCCAGAAGCGAAAAAAATATCATGTGAGCATTTGAAACCGTATTATATTAGAGAGAAAGAACTGGAGAAATAGGTGGGAGTTACTCTCCCGCAGAGTGATGAATCAAATTCAGATGATGTGGATTTTGATATGTCTCAAAACAGTTTCAAACATTAAGAAGTCATTGATGAGTTGATTAGATTAGTAAGCTATTTGACTCAGGACACAAAACGCAGTTAAAAGATTTCTTACTGCAGTTTAAGGACGTAGTACGAAACAAATTGAGAGGACGAATGTTATTGTACTTGAAGTAGGTGCAGGGAATACTGCTGCAAAAAAAAAACCTCTGTCAACTTAATCCTCTCTCTGCCAGACGGGTCGAGAAGGAGGCAGAGACAATGCTCAATAAAGAATAATTGAACCGAGCCAGACCGAGTTGATTTCACCAATCTTCTTAATTTTGAATCCGGCTGTGACTGAATGATTTTGCGTGGATTATCGGAATGTCAACACCGTTACAAAACCGGACTCATATCCAGTTCCAAGCTTGGAAGACTGCATCGAGAAAGTCGGACAAGAGAATTACGTCAGAGATGGTGAAAGAGATGTCTGCATTTGTAACCCCAAATGGGATATATTGATTTACGTTCACGCCCCTCACAACGAAGAACGCCCCAGCCACATTCCAAAGACTCCTGGACAGAGGTATGGCTCGGTTAACAATCTTTGCAGTCTACGTGGACGAAGTAGTGATCTTCAGTAAATCCTGGAAAGATCACATGGTACAGAAGGCAGAGCTCATTGAATGACTACGAGAAGCAAAACTGATACTAATCTTAATCAAAACTAAATTGGCGAAAGCAAAATTGATATTCGTGGGACAGAACTTCAGTTATGGAATATGGACACGCGAAATGCAAAGAGGAAGGCCGTCGAGGAATTTCCACGTCCTACCACGAAAATATACCTGATTTGATACTTCTTACTAAGCAAATTCTATCGGAAGTTTGTTCCAAACTTTAGCACTGTCATGGCACCATTACCCGATTTGGTGAAGAAGACCACAAAGTTTCCGTGGACAGAACAATGCCAGGAGGTATTCGAACATTTGAAAACAATATTAACTACCAAACCAGTGTTAGCTACAACAAATATTACAATTCCCTTCATAGTTACCAGCGATGCTCGTGCCATACGAGTTGGAGTTGGACTGCTGAAGAAGGATGAAGATGTGAGCAAGTGAGTGAGTCCACGAGGGAGGGTGCCAGCGAGAATGAAAGTGAGGGGAAAAGCGAAATTGACACGGAAGGAGAGAGTGAGAGCAAGAGGGATTGAGTGAGCAAGACAGGGTAGGTTGGAACAAGACTGTGAGTAATGCAGGGAGAGAGCACACTGACGGGGAGGGACAGAAAGCGACATTGAGGGAGCGAACGAGCAAGCGACCAGTGTATCATGGAGAGAGAGAGGGAGGAAAAAGGGGAGTGAATGACCAAACCCGTGAGGATGGTATCACGTTTGCAGTATGATTTGGAGACACACAGAGAGAGGAAGTGAGTCAGCAAGCGAGAACAGGAAGGAGGGATGGAAGGAGCAGGCCAATGAGACTGAGGCAGGGGAATGGAACTACCTGAGCGATCTAGTGAGACCGTGAGAACGAGAGGGAGGTAGTTAGGAAATGACTGAGAATTGGAGGGAGGGAATGAATGTGCGACACTGGAATGGAGTGATTAGGTGAGCGAGATGGAGAGTGAGGGAACAAGTGAGACAATGACACCTGAATAGAGGATTTGAGTGAAAGAGGGAGGAACCGAGTGAGAGTGGAAAAGAGGGAGGGAGCGAACAAGCGAGAGCGCAAGGAAGGGAGGGAGCCAGTAGTGAGGGAGGGAGTGAGATGACGATGTATAGAAGGAACAAGAGTGATGCAGCGAGCAAGCCAGTAAGACTGGGAGGGAGGTATGGAGTGGGTAAGCTAGACCGGGAGAACAGGTCTGAGCGAGACCATGACGAAACTATCGACCGAGTGGCTGAGATGGCTAGGGAACGAGGGAGACTGTTAAGGTTGGGAGGGCATCAGCCTGTGACTGTCACCAGGGGTTACAGTGCAAACAGGGAATACTGTATGGTCGGAAGCGAACGAGTTAGAAACAGAGGGAGGGATAACAGTGACACTGGCAGTGAGCAAGTGAGTGAGGCCAGTAGGAAAGAACTGAGTCATGGTGTGAACGAGCTCGACGGCAATGAATGGGCAGGTTGAAATGGTGAGAAATGAAGCAAGGAGTGACCGAGCGAAATTGAGAGGGACGGGAGTGAACGAACATCACCATAAGGGAGGTACTGAGCAAATAAGTGAGACATTGAGGTTGTGAACTGGACTGTGTGACATGCATGGAGTGAGCGAGACCAGCAGAGAGGGAAGGATGGCGTGAGTTCGGGATTGAGACTGGGAATATTACAGGCATCCGACAAGATCTGGAGAGGGTGAGCGAACGAGATCATAAGTGAAAGAGTAAGCAAGAGCAGGAGTGAGGGAGCGCATGAGATGAGGAGGGAGAGAGCCACAGCGTGAGGCAGAGAGTGAGACCAGGAGGGTGGGAGTGAGTGAGAATGAGAGGCAGCGAACAAGATTGGGTGAGGTGGAGTGAGTGACACAGGAAGGGATAGAGCAAATGAGATGATGAATAAACGAGCCGGTGAGAATGATAGGGTGGGAGGGAGCTTGTGAGATTGAGCAGTAGAGATGGATTGACGGAGAACATGAGAGTTACATCGAGCGAGTGAATCTGAGAGTGAAGGAGTGAGTGAGCTAAAATGTGATGAGGGACGCAAAGGATGCGAACCTGCAAGCCATTCAGCTGAACTGGGAGGGAGGGTGTAAGCTGAGAGAGAGAGGGCGGATGAAAGTAAGTGAGGGAGCAAAAACCTGAGTAGAGGAACAAGTGTGTCAGTGTGACCAGGAGGATTGGAGCGAGTGAGGCCAGGTGGGAGGAAATGTGCAAGCGAGTGAGGGAGAATGGGAGGCAACAAGTGTGGGAGCTAGTGAGACTGAGAAGGAGTGATGAAGCAAAATAGCAAATGAGAAAGGGAAGTAGGAATGAAAGGAGCAAGTCAACAAAACTGAGAAAGAGAAAGGGAAGGGGCAAGTGATCCATTGAAACCGGGAGTGAGGGAGAGAACAAGTGAGTATGGGAGGAAGGGAAAGAACGAATAACAGCAGGAGGATGTATACAAGTAAGCGAGACCCGAAGGCAGGGATCAATTGGGAAAGTGAGTGAGACCACAAAGGCATAATGAAGTAGGCGAAACTGGACTGAGACAGGGAGTGTGTAAGCAAGACTTAGAAGAAGTGAGCCATCAAGGCCAAGAGGGGTGGCGGGAGAGAGAACGAAAGGCAAGACTTTTACCTGACGGGGCGGAGAAAGTAATCGACCAGAACACTTTGAGTAAGTGAGTAGCTGAGTCCAGATGGTGGGAGTAGGTGAGCAAATAAGATCGCATGGGTATTTGAGAGGGAACAATCAAGTGAAACTGCAAGTGAGGGAGAGTGTGAGAGGACGAGTGAGACCAGGAGGGAGGGCGTGAGCGAGCAAGTAAGTCATGGAGGAAGGGACGGAACAGGCAATACTAGGACTGAGGGAAGCAACGAGTGAGCAACTGAGACAGACTGGGAGGAAGAGAGCACACTAGCATTTGTTGCATCATTGAGCGACACTGGAGAGTAGGAGTGAGCGAGACGCGGAGGGAGCATGTGGCCGAGGCCGGGAGGGTGGGAGGGTCCAATTGAATGAAACCACATTAGACTGAGTGAGAGAGCGAGTCAGGAGGAAGTCAGCGAGCAAACGAGATTGGGTGGGAGTAGAAGCAAGCGAGACCAGGAGTGAGGCAGTCAGCGACCTAGCTTGTCTGGGTGGAAGGGAGGGACCATGCGACACTGGGACCAAAGGTTTCATGGAACGATTGAGACCAGGTGTGAGTTGGTGGGCCTTCAAAAATTAAATGGAGGGAAGGAGTGATCGAGAAAGCCTGTGACGTAGGATTGAGCTAGGTCCGAGATCAGTGTGGGAGGTATAGGGCCTCAGGTTGTCAGTGAGCATGTGAGCATGTGGGAAGGAGCTGACGATTAGTGAGACTGGGATAGAGTTCGAGAGTGACTACTGGAGAGAGGGAGCGATCAACACAGGGAGGGAGGGAGCAAGGGAATTAGATCAGGAAGGAGACATGAGACCAGAAGGGAGACAGAGAATGAAACCATAAAGCAGGGCACGAACGAGCAGCAAGGCATTCATGCAGCAAGCGAGACCAGGATAGAGGGAGCGACCCAGCAAACAAGTGAGACCATGAGGGAGGGAGAGTGCATCCGATAACGAGGTCGAGGGCGAGAGCAATCGAGGCGGCGACAGAGGAAGTCAGTGCGCGAGCGAGGGAAAACACGAGTGAATGAGGGGGCAGCCGAAATCGGGACAAACAAATAGAATGAATGAGACAGAAAAGGAGCGAGTGAGAGAGATTGGGAGGGAGTGAGCCTGACGGGATGGACGACATGAGTTCGATAGGAATGAAGGGAGCCAGTAGGACCAACAGGGTGCAAGGAGGCGACACTAGGAGGTTTGCAGTGAATAAGCATGTGAGAGTGCATGGGAGGGTGGGATGGAGGGAGAGAGTGAAGTCAATAGGGCGATAGAGACCCAATGAGTGAGCAAGACCGAGAGGGATGGAACAGATGAATGAGTCAGATAGTTTAGGAGGTAGTGATTAAATGAGACATTCCGAGAGAAAGGGACTGAGCAATAGAGCAAGACTGAAAGCACTGGAGAGAACATGCAAGTTCAGACTCAGGTTGAAAGGGTGCAAATGAGGCAGACTGTGATGGAGTGAGTAAGCGTGCATCCAGGACCAGAATGGATGTAACGAGTGAGATCAGAGGGAAGGAAGTAAAAAATGTCAGGACAGAAGGAATACACGCAACTGCGAGGTCGTGAGCAGTTAAGACGGGTACATTGAAAGGGAGGAGCAAGCGAGGCCATGTGAGGGTGGAATGAACGAGGGAGTGATCAAGACAAGGAGTGAGCAATCAAGACAGTCTGGGCGAGAGGGAGTGAGCAGCTGGGTTGAAGGGAGGGATCATGCGAGACTGGGACCAGCGGATGGAGGGACTGATCGAGACCAGAAGGGAGTGGGTGGGCGAGCAAGTAAGGAATGGAAAGTCGGAGCGAGCGAGAGACTCTGGAAGGGTGGGAGTGAGTGAGAAAGCATGTACAGGTTTGGAGGTATCGAAACTAGCATGGAGATTGGGAGGTAGTGAGTGAGTTCTGGAGGTAACCAGCGTGTAAGCGACATCATCATGTAGTGAACGAACCAGTGAGAGTCAGAGAGTGGGTGCGGGTAAGACCATGATGCAGGGAGCAAGGTCAGAAGGGAGAGTTGGAGCATGCAAGTAAATTCGGCTGTGAAGAGGCGATGGAGACTGGGAGGAAGAAAGCGAGCAAGTGAGACCTACTGGGAGGGAGAGTGGAGCGAGACTTATTTTTTTTAAATCAGCAAGTCTCATACACCTGGGGAAACGAAGGAGAGATAACGTTTCGAGACCAATGATCCTCCTTCAGAACTGATGGGGTGTGTGGGCGGATAAACAACGTGGAGGAAACCAGACAAGATCTAAACTGATTGAACTCGGTGACTGTCTGGAAGGCTGCAGCGACTCAATCAAAAAATGAAGTTCCACTCATCCAGATGGTGCTCTGCCTTACTGAAGCAAACCAGAGTTAACCACTGACATGGCAGCGCAGTGAGGTGTTGAAATGGCAGGAAAATGGTAGCTGCCAGTTTATGGTAGAAAAGAAACACAACTGACAATGTGCTAGAAAAGTAAACAGAAAGGCGTGACGCATGGACCAGATCCAGAATTACAAAAACAAACACCTGAACACACTCAAGAGAAGATGTATTTGCACCTGTGTCAAAAGGGCTACAACATAATGCAGCACTGCAGAACTTTGAAGAGAAGAGAACCTCTACAGAGTCTTCACCAAGACCTGATACCCTCGCAATGTCATCCACAGGTGCTGAGCACACATACAACGGAATGAGGACATGTCACACCCGAACACATTAACCACTCAACCTGATACAATGGAGCATCTTGGAACTGACAACCAAACGCCTCCGACTACTCAGATTCATGACAACAGACATGTTTAGAAAACAACTCATGAACACTTTTGACAGATAATGTGAATGACAAAAGTAGTTTACAAAATTCAGTGGAAAAACTATTTTAGACAATCAGGCAGGCAACGACCAGTCCGTAACGAACAGGAATTACCTACTGAAAGCTACAATAACTGCCCATGGTAGCCACACACAGATTATAAGGACCGGACATTCGACTGGGGCAAAAGTCAAAGTCTAAGCTCAACAGAGGAGAGCCAGGGAATTTCCAGAAACATGGCACACATCAATGGACCCCATTAATAAGCACATTGATTGAGACCTAACCTACTAACTGTTGCACAGAACAATCAGAACTAGTAACTGGATGCATCAGGAATAGAACCATATTAATTTCAGGAGACACGTTGCAGCAATGATTGAAAAAAAAGGCTCCAAAACACTGATGATGTCAATTGCACATCGGAGGATCCGTCTGCAACTGAACTACCCATCTCGGAAACGTACACACAACTGTGGCAACCTGAGCCTCAAATGTTCACACAAACCTTGAACAGAAGTATAATTCCTATTAAAATTTGAGAACTTCCTGTTCATGTTATTCATTTCCTGAAAAAAACCTTCATTTTATACCAACATTGCATGTATCTATTGTGACGAAAATATGTACCAATATAAGGTCTCTGAGCTCGGCTTACAGAACATTCCATATATATGTACTCCAAACTTGAATGAAGCCATCTTATTCCAATCTTCTCAGGTCTGAAGTCTCAATATTTGCAAATACCTACTCCGCAGAAAGAATGATCTTTCATGACGCCTCCTTACTCCAGCGGTATGATTCATTGATGCAATAGTCGGTCAAACGGAGCCTGAATGTTGAATATAACCGCTCTCATCTCCGGAGATCACTGCTTCGCCCATGTTTGCACCGGGAAAGTAAGAAGATACGGAGTTGAGTGATTCTTGTTCATGCAGCGCATTAAATCTCTAAACATGATATTGCAAAGCAAGTGCCACTTGTTATAATTGTTGTCTCCTTGTTATCACCGGTTGTGAATAATTTCCGAGAGGAACAGGTGACCGGGAGTCACTGTGGACTCAATGAGCTGAACGTCTACTGTCCCTGTGGGAATGGCACCATGCATTTCTGCTGTCCCTCTTCCTGTCTTTGGGACAAAGTGACTGATCGAGACACAATGACACGTTTTTAACACTGGCTTCTACTTTGCAAGGTCTGCATCTCAGCCCTGTGGTGTTGACTCTCACTGAGCTAGGGTTTCACTCGATTCTCTTCATCTGCGACAGTTGGGGCTCAGATGTTAATCGCTCCCTAGTCTCCGCAATGAAATCAATGCCAACTTTGCATCTTATCTACAAGTTTGCTGTGTGAAGACGAATTCGGAATATCAAACAGGCCGCCAACAAGAGAACTCATATTAGTGTACCTGAGGTGAGAGATTCCAGTGTCCATTTTACCCATCTCCACTAGCGTAGCATCTTTCTACCCTTGGAGAACAGACGTTTGCAGCAATTCACAATCAGAGTTGCTCATTTCCTGCGCATTTGTGTAAATGACACATGCCATTCGAAGTAATTGAGAGGGAGCAGTAGAGCGAATGAGCCCTGACAACCTCAAGCACGGCTTTCAAGTATGAGGAGAAAGTGAGGACTGCAGATGCTGGAGATCAGAGCTGAAAATGTGTTGCTGGAAAAGCGCAGCAGGTCAGGCAGCATCCAAGGAACAGGAGATTCGACGTTTCGGGCATAAGCCCTTCTTCAGGAATGAGGAAAGTGTGTCCAGCAGGCTAAGCTAAAAAGTAGGGAGGAGGGACTTGGTGGAGGGGAGTTGGAAATGCGATAGGAGAAAGGAGGTCAAGGTGATGGTGATAGGCCGGAGTGGGGTGGGGGCAGAGAGGTCAGGAAGAAGATTGCAGTTCAGGAAGGCAGTGCTTAGTTCGAGGGATTTGACTGAGAGAAGGTGGGGGAAGGGGAAATGAGAAAACTGGAGAAATCTGAGTTCATCGCTTGTGGTTGGAGGGTTCCTAGGCGGAAGATGAGGCGCTCTTCCTCCATTGTTGTATTGGTATGGTCAGGCAATGGAGGAGTCCAAGGACTTGCATGTCCTTGGTGGAGTGGGAGGGGGAGTTGAAGCGTTGAGCCACGGGGTGGTTGGGTTGGTTGGTCCGGGTGTCCCAGATGTGTTCTCTGAAACGTTCCTCAATTAGGTGGCCTGTCTCCCCAATATAGAGGAGGCCACATCGGGTGCAGCAGATGCAATAGATGATGCGTGTGGAGGTGCAGGTGAATTTGTGGCGGATATGCAAGGATCGCTTGGGGCCTTGGAGAGAAGTACGGGAGGAGGTGTGGGCCCAAATTTTGCATTTCTTACCGTTGCAGGGGAAGGTGGCGGGAGTGGAGGTTGGGTTAGTGGAGGGTGTGGACCTGGTGACGGAGTCACGGAGGGAGTGTTCTTTTCGGAACGCTGATTGGGGAGGGGAGGGAAATATATCCCTGGTGGTGGGGTCCGTTTGGAGGTGGCGGAAATGACGGCGGATGATACGCTGAATATGGAGCTGGTGGGGTGGTATGTGAGAACCAGTGGGGTTCTGTCCTGGTGGCGGTTGGAGGTGCGCGGCGTAAGGGTGGAGGAGCGGGAAGTATAGGAGATGTGGGGAGGGCATCGTCGATCACGTCTGGGTGAAATTGCGGTCTGTGAAGAAGGAGGCCATCTGGGTTGTACGGTATTGGAACTGGTCCTCCTGGGAGCAGATGCGGCGGAGATGAAGGAATTGGGAATATGGGATGGCGTTTTTACAGGCAGCAGGCTGGGAGGAGGTGTAGTCTGGGTAGCTGTGGGAGTCAGTAGGGTTATATTAAATGTCCATATTGATTCGGTCGCCCGAGATAGAAATGGAAAGGTATAAGAAGAGGAGGTAGGATTCTGAGACGGTCCAGGTGAATTTGAGGTCGGGGTTGAAGGTGTTGGTAAAGTGGATGAACTGTTCAACCTCCTCATGGGAGCACGAGGCAGTGCCGATACAGTCATCGATGTAGCACAGGAAAAGGTGGTGGGTGATGCCAGAGTAGTGACTGAAGATGGACTGTTCCACATATCCTACGAAGAGGCAGGCATAGCTGGGGCTCATGCGGGTGCACTGTTGTGCATCAATCACATGAGCGATTTGGCTGAGAGTACAGGAAATATGGTTCACCTGTTTGTGGATGCCGTTGAAATTGCTGGTATCATGGAGAGTGTTCTAAGCTATCCCAGAATACAATGTATCATTAACCAGCTCCGTTCGCGGTTTTAGGTAGAGCAGATGGAGTTAGATTTAGATAAATTCGAGGTGTTCCAATTACCTAAGACAACCTCGGGCAAAACGTCCACTTGTTTGTTGTATGGCCTTGGCTAGTAAGTCAAAAAGAGACAGTTAGAAATGCAAGAAAATATTTCATTGGAAGTGGTGGTATCAGTAGAAAAGGTGGCGATGGACGCATTTAGTGCGTTTGCCTTTATGTTCAAACAATCGCCAATAGGAATTGGAACGTCATGCTGTAACTGTATAGGATATTGCTGATGCCAGTTATGGACATGTAAAAATGTAATAATGTAATTACTGACTCCCAGCAATAAGGCTAATTCTGACCGGCCTGCAAGGCAATTAACAATGGTCAACATATGGCAATCCAACGAGAGTCACTTCCATCACACGAACGAATAATCAAATGTACATATTTTCTTCTCGACTTTTACAAACAGTTACAACTGTAGCATTTCGTTCCTGGCTTTGTAACATCGTTCAGGGTCTCACCACTCTCGGTAACACTCTACCCGCCTCCAGTACATTTACTTTCTACTGTTGCTGCCATCTTATTAAACCCGGACACTGTTTCGTTTTGTGACGGCACTCCACCTGCTTGGACACCCCTTGTAATCCGGTTAATATTTTCTATATGTTGTTAGTTCTTTGACTGTTCCTAAAACACTCACATTATTCAGTACTGTGAGGTTTGTTTTGGTGATCTTAATTGAATCTCATCTTTAACCTCCTTAGTGAGGGACAGGTGGGAAACTCGTGCTGAGATGTGTCTGTTCAAATAGAATGCCATTTTGTTGAACATTTTACACTATTCGTCCAAATGCTTTCCAGTGTTCTATTGCGGCAAAATGCTTTTTAGCTGCTTTCCTATTTTACCTTGTGTCTTTCACTCTCAAAATAGTGTAATTGGCTTTGCTTCTGTTCTGATTGTTGCTTGTTTTGTGTGGTCACGATAAAATTTCATAATCCCTTCAATATCCACTACGTCACAATTTCTCGGAAGATCTCTCAGTGTGACAAACTATGTTCTTTCAGCTTGATAACTCAACAGTCGTTGCATTAGTTGTATCCCTCGCTAGTTACATAAGTTGTTAGTTGAAGAAAATCTAACAACAATATTATTTGACCTCCATTTCGAGTATCAACCTTGTCAGTGTGATTGTCCAAGATAATATGAAAATTCAAACCTACTGAAATTACCACATAGTCTTTGCAACAAATTCCAATTAATTCCTGTTTAATGCAGTGCTAAGCAACGACTGCTGTTGGGCAACCAGAAAACATGCTCTCACTTATGTTGCAACACGTGTGAAGCAGAATTTACATTCATATTTGTTCTACGTCACAACCTAAGGCCAAACAGTTTCGTTGTCGTCATGCTTTTGCTCCCCATTACTGTCATTCTGCCTGAGTCCTCCAAGGTTGTGTACCGTTGAACATTTATGTTCCTCTGATTCTAATTCTCTCTAGGGAATATATCTCATTTGTCTCTGTGTGATATACATACATACATATATATATATATATATATATATATATATATATATAAAACTTTTTGAAGACATTCTGTCTATTAAAAATGACACGATAATACACATTTTCTCATGTAACTTACTGATTCGCTGATTGACAGTCCCCTTCCATACTCGTTTCTGAGTGCCTTCAGGCAACTGACCATACTCCAGTGATTCATCTGTCTTCTTTGGAAATCTCCTTTCGCGTGTACCCTGTCCCTGCATCCTCTCCGTCAGTTTAAAGGCCTGTACTTCAAACTACGGATATGGTTGACCAAGACACTGGTGTTAGCACGATTCCAGTTTTATTTTTATTCACTCGTGGGATATAGGTGTCTCTGGCGGGCTAGCATTCCTTTCCATCTCTATTTTACAGTGAACTAAATGGCTTTCCATGCCATTTCAGAGGGCAGCTCAGATACGGTCAAATTGCTGTGGGTATGGAGTCTCACTCAGTCGGCCAAAGCCGGTGAGGATAGAAGATTTTCTACCCAAAAACAGATGATCCAGTGGGATGGGGTTTGTGTTACATTAGCAGTTGTTCAATGCTCACGTGTAAATTGTAATTAAATATTATTAACAATTATTGAATTCAAATGTCATCATTTGCGACAGTGAGGTTTGCATTTTGCTCCACAGCACGAGTGTACATAGCCGAGTTGACACGTCACCAGACAGTCACTTTGCCTGCGTGCAATGTTCTCATCTCTGAGTACTTATACCAGTGACTCCTGGAACAAAACGCCTTCTTCATATACAATTGTGCGAACCTGCAATTTTCTTGCAATCTGTTGGTATCATTCAATATCTCTCACATAATTTATCCCTCACAGCGTGGGACTAATTGGTTGACAAAACCTCTCGCTCTTGCAGTTACTTCAGATCCTTAATAAACAATACTCAACACTGCAGAGAAACGATGCAGCTCAGGCCCGGGATGGAGACAGGAGAATTCCAGATCACTGTGGGATTCAGGGCCATTAACATGTGTTTACTTCATTTTATCAGCCTACCTTTTGTCCCTGTCTTTTTCCCTGTCTCCTGAATGTCCTCAGGAAGTTCCTGACTCAGTCGAATTCCTGACTCTTGTCTCACCCTTCACCGCATTGAAGACAGTCGGTCAGTCAGAGATGCGAAGGAAAGGGATCTATGGAGCCATCGGTAAAATGTGTGTCAGTGTATGATTACTCACAGTGAACAGAGCAGAGAGCAATTTGCGGGCTCAAAACAGCAACTCATGTTGTTAATAAAATTCTGAAGTGACAGTACTGTGATGAAAGATTTCAGACTCGATCGCCCCCCCCGCCCACCTCTGCCGCCCTGATGAGATGCCTGCATTCACCTCTGTTGCACTGCCCGATCCTACGAAAAGTATGGTAGTTCACAGTTAACAATCCTGGCCTGTGCTGAGTTAGTGAGGGATCAGTACTGCAGAGGCGAAAGCAGGATTTTCTCAAGAGGGTGGAATTGAAGCTTGGAATCTTCCTATTCTGTGCTCCCTCTTCAATACTACCTATGACTCGTAGATCAGTGCCTCCAATTATTCTAACTTCTATAACTGTTCATTTCGACGTGGCTTCCTCTCCTCCAGACAATGCCTTAATTTCTTGGAAATATTCTCTAATCATGACCAACATCTCTGCCTCTCATCATGGATGAGAACAGACTGACGCAAGTGATTATGTACCACTGACCACAAAGTCTGCCTCCATAACCGTGGGAGAATAGCATGACCGTATTGTTTATGTATCACTGAATCCGTTGTAGCTGATTGACCCCGGTGTGCCGATATCACTAACACCGGGGAGAAAAGATTGACCCCACTGAAACCCTTGCAACTGGGAAATTAGACTGAACCCACTGTTTTATGCAACATTAACACCATGAAGAGCAGACTGAAAACATTGTAGGAGCACCAGCGACTTCGAAGAGAACAGTCTAACTCCACTCTGTCTATCTCCAAAAAAATTCGGAGAGAGCAGTCTAACCATCTATATGATTGTTTAGAGACCCAGGGGTGAAAAGACAGACAAAGACTACCCGATGTGTATTACTGAACCAAAGAGAACAGGCTGCCTTCACTGTATGTATATCACCGAATCTGGGGAACGATGACTGACTAAACTGTGTCAGTATCACTGACCCCACCGAGAACAGACTGACTGCACTATCGTCGTTTCACTGACCCTACGTTCGCACACTGAACTGACTGAATCTGTGTCATTGACACCAATTAGATGATACAGACCCACTGTGTCAATATCACTGTTTCTGCCGATAGCATAATGAACCACTGTGCTATTATCACTGACCCTGGGGAGAGGAGACTGGAACCATTGTGTGTGTTTCACGAACACTGTTCAGAGCACTGAACTCACTATCTCATATGACTGACCCCGCGAAGAGCAGCCTGACAACATTGCTTGTGTGCTTTCCGTTTTTCGTCATAGTTTTGTGTGTAGGAGTTGGGAGGTCATGTTGTGATTGTAATGGATAATGATAAGGTCGCTTTTCTAATATTGCGTGTAATTCCGGTTTCCTTCCTGTCGGAAGGAATTTGTAAACTTCAAAGAATTCATAAAGATTTGCAAAACAGTTGCCATTGTTAGTGGATTTGACCTATAGGGACAGGGCGAATAGGCCAGGCTGTTTTCCCTGGACTGTCCGAGGTAGAACATCGAACAATCCATCGCAGAACAGGGTCTTCGTCCCTCGCTGTTGCTCAGACCTCTGGACTAATCTAAGCCCACCCTCTCCACTATCTCATCATCATTCATATTTTTATCCAAGGAATGTTTATATGTCTCTAATGTGGCTGCATAAACTGCATTGGCTGGTAGGTATTCCACGTCCATATCACATTCTGAGTAAAGATCCTGCCTCTGATGTCTGTCTTAAATCTATCACTCCTCGATTTCCAGCTATGCGCCCTCGGACAAATCGATGTCCTCATCCCAGGAAAATGACTCTCACTGTCCACCCTATCCCATCATCTGATCATCTTTTTTTGTCTCTGTTAAATTCCTTCTTATTGTTGTTCTCTCTAATTGGCACATACACAAGTCTCTTGGCCTTTGCTAATAAGCGTTCGTTGCAGATGAGTCAACTTCCTGGTAAATCTTCTCTGCACCTTTTCAGAAGCTTCCACGTCATTCTTCTAATGGAGCGACCCAAACTGTACACAATAATCCAAGCAAGTGTGCACTAGCGTTTTTCACAGTTGCAGCATGACATCATGGCTCCAGCACTCAATCGCTCAACCAATAATCTCTGACATGCCGCGTGCTTTCTTGACAGTATGATGAAACAGAGTGACAACTTCCAATGGCCCATGTTATTGGATACAAAGATCACTCTGCACATCCACACTACCCAAGATGTTTTCCACTGACCCAGTATTCTCGCTTCTTGGTATTCTTTCCAACTTTACTGACCACATATCTATCCGCAATGAACTCCAGTTGCCAGCTTTCAGCGCAATTCTGCAGTTTATCTCAGTCTCCCTGCAACCTGCAACATTCTTTCACACTGTTCACCGACTTTGGTGCCATCTCCATACTTAATAACCCAACAGCCTCTGTCTGTGCCCAAGTTATGCATAAAAATGACCAAAAACTTTGGTCCCAAAACTGATTCTTGTGGCACACAACTAGTAACCGGCCTCCAAACTGAATCATTTCCATCAAACACCACTCAAGGCCTTCTTACTGAAACCTAGTTACTATTTCAACCTGTTAAATCATCCTCAATTCCATGGCTCAGCATTTTCTCCAAGAGCCTACAATGTGGAACTTTATCAAAGGCTTTATTGAAGTCCACATACACCATTCCAACTGTCCTAAGCTTATTCACCTACGCAGTCAACCTCTGCCAAAACTCAACGACTGTTGTGAGATACGACTAGCCCTTGACGGAACCACGTTGACTATTGCCAATCAAATTGTTACTTGCTAGATGATTATAAATCCTATTTCTTATAATGCTTTAAAAACATTTCGTCCAACAGATGGAACGTTCACTGGTCTGACGTTAGTGGCGACCGCATGAATGTTTCCAATTTTTGGAGGGGCATGGACCAGATGAACAGACAAGGTCATTTTCCCTGCTGTATAGGACAACCAGAATTTGGAGGGCAAAGGTTTTGTGTAAGGAAAGATATAAAAGAGACCTAAAGGGCAACATTTTCACGAGGAGCGTGGTGCATCTGTAGAATGAACTGTCGGAGAAAGCAGTGGTCTCTAATACAATTTGAGCATTTGGACTCGTCTACGAATAGGAAGGATATAGAGAGATATGGCCCAATTGGTGACAAATGGGACTAGATTACATTTGGATATCTGGTCAGCATGGACGGGTGGGACAGTAGGGACCGTTTCTGTGCCGAACTTTGCGATTAAACTATGATTCTATGTCACTCTGCAGACCACACTGATCCTACTATGTCTGCGTCACTCATCCCAGGATAGGAGATAACCCAACTCTGTCTGTAATACGGATGGCCGGGGAGGAGCCTGACACCAAGGTGTGTATATTGCTGACATTAAGGAGAGCCAAACAAGACCAATACGTGATTATGAATGGACCTGGGGAGAGCAAACTGACTTCACTGTGTCCACAATATTGACAATAGAGAGAACAGACTGGCCCCACTGTGTTTGTATTTCTGACACAGGTCGTGCAGACCGACCCAAATGTGTCTCTTTCACTGACCCGTGTAAAGCAGGCTCACCCAACTGAGTATGTATCATTCGCTGCAGAGACTGCAGAATGAACCTACTATTCCTGCGTTACTGATCCTAGGGAGACCACACTGACCCCACTGTATATTTATCATTGGGAGTGCACACTGAACCTCTGATCTCTGCATTACTGACCCCGGAGGGGTATCTGCGAACCTGGTAGAGTAGACTCACCTAGCAGTGTCTATATCGCTGACCTCGGGGAGAGCATGAAAACCCCACTGTGTTTTCATCAGGAAACGGGGAGGGCAGACTGACCCCAATGTGTATGTATCACTGACCACAGAAAGAGCACGCTGGCTCCACTATCGATATATCAGCTACCCTGAAGAGATCAGACTGACCCCTCTGTCGTGTTACAAATATCCTGCAGAGAACAGACTGACCTTCCATGGCTGTGTCACTGATCACAGGATATAGCATGAGATTGCTGTCTCTTTTTTTGATGAACCCGGGGAGAGGAGTCCAATGCCACTCTCTGAGTATCCCTGACAATAGGGAGAGCAAATTGATACCCCTGTATCTGAATCACTGACCACGGAGAGAGTGGACTGAACTGTGTGACTGTACACAGACCCGCGGAGAGCAGAACGACCCCACTGAATATACATCACCATTCATTGCGAGCGCAGAGTGACCCCACTGTATTGGTATTAATGACCCCTGGGAGAAAGAGAAATGCCTTTGTTCATGCATCACTGACATCACGAAGACAGACGATCATACTGTGTATGATTCACTGAATCTGGGGAGAGCAGGTTAACTTGACTTTTTGAAAATCACTGACTCTGGGGAGCGCACTCTGACTCCACGGTGTCTATATGGCTAACCGTGACAAGAACAGATGTACCCTTTGTGACTATTCACTGACCAGGTGAGAGCAGACTGACACCACTTTTTTTGTATCACTAACCCAAGCAAAGCAGTCTGACAACAGTGCCTCAGTATCATTGACACCATGTTTAAAACACAAAACTCCCTATGTGTGTCACACTGCCTCGGGGAGGTCAGACTCACCCCACTGTGTGCGAATAACTCACCACAGAGAGAGTAAACTAACCACATTGTGATTGCGTCACTGACACCTAGGACAGGCGACTGACCCCACTGTGCACGTACCGTGGACCCGGAGGAGAGCAGACGGACCCCATTGCTTGTTAATGACTGACACCAGGGTGAACAGACAGATCTGACTGTGCGTGCATTCCTGAGCCTCAGGCTAGTAGTCTGAACACAATGTGTCTGTATCATTGACACCAGGTAGAGCAGCCTAACTCCACTGTGTCTGTATCACTTATACCGTGAAAAAAAGACTCACACCACTGTGACCGTTCCCCTGACACCAGGGAGAACTAACTGATCCCACAGATTGTGCACCGTTGACAGCAGCGGGAGCTGACTAACATTACTATCTCAGTATCAGTGACTCGGGAAAAACAGACTTACACCGCTGTGTTTGCGTCTCTCTCCCATTGGAGAGCAGATTGAAAGAAGTGTCACTGTTGCACTGACCCTGGGATAACAAATTGAATCTGATAGCCGAGAAAGGACCTGTAAAAGCTTCCCACTCTTATCACACAGCAAAGGCCGGTGAACCCATCACCACCCTGTTCCCCGAGCAATGGCCTGTCAATCGAATCCTATTCTGTTCCCCTCCAAACGGCCTATGAACGCATGCTCACTCTACTGTCATAGGAACATACTGTGAGACAATCCTCACTTCTCTTCTTGCAGCAAACTGTACACTTACCACAAATCTGTTCTCCGAGCAAAGGCCTATGAAATCATCCGCACTCTGTTTGCAAACGAATCAATACTGAGTATCCCTGGCAACTGCCTATCAACTACATCTCCGCTCTGTGCCCCGAACATCGGCCTGTTCTCCCCGGAACTGCCTGTGAACCATCCCATTCTGTTCTCCCAGCAACTGCCCGTTAACCCTTTCCCATTATGTTGCCCTCGGAACTACCTGAGAATCTATTCCAAACCTATTCTCACCTAAAAGGCCTATTGACCTACCTCAGCTCTGTTTCCCTTGTACCGCTCTGTGAAGCCATCCCCACTCTGTTTTCCAATCAATAGTCTGTCAAGTCCTTTGTTGTGTCTGTTCTCCGCAAGATCCAATGTTCTCCTATCAAGATGTTGTCAATCCCGTTCCACCTCTCCTCCCATTGGAAGTGCCACTAAATCCAGCGCCAGCTGGTTTCGCTCGGAACAACATATGAGCCAATCCGCACTCTGTTTACGTAATGAAGTTCAGTGAGGCCATGCCCTCTCTGTTATACTACAATCGATTGTGAACCCATCCCCAATATT
This sequence comes from Hemiscyllium ocellatum, assembly GCF_020745735.1. Classification (NCBI taxonomy): domain Eukaryota; kingdom Metazoa; phylum Chordata; class Chondrichthyes; order Orectolobiformes; family Hemiscylliidae; genus Hemiscyllium; species Hemiscyllium ocellatum. The sequence continues at coordinate 57,278 of NW_026867630.1, forward strand.
TCTCCGACCAATGGCCTGTGAATGAAGTATTTGTTATTCTCTGAGCAGCGGCCTGTTAGCACATCCATACTTTGTTCTCCCAGCAAGACATATTTATCTTTCTCACCTTTGTTACCATGGGAACATTCTGTGAAGCCATCACTAAACTGTATTCCGAGCAACTGGTTTTGACCCCACCCTGGCACTTTCCACATGACCACGGCCTGTGAACCCAATTCCAGTCTGTCTCCATTGTCACAGCCTGCGAACCCAAACTCGCTCTGTTTTCCTGGTAACTGCTCGTGAACCCATCGCCACTTCATTTTCCCAGCAATGGTCTGTGAACCTATCCGCCATCCTGTTCTCCTCCTAACGACCTGAGAATCAATCGCAACTCTAATTTCCATGCAAGGTGCTGGCAAATAAACACCAGTTTTTTTTCTTCTGGTAATGGTTATTGAACCCATCCAGACTTCCGTCCCCCGGCAATGGCCTGTGAACTGATCTTCCCTCTTTTCTTCACTCACCCGCCTACGAATCCATTCCCACACTGTTGTCTCAGCAGCAGTCTCTGAAAACATTCGCACTCTCTTCTCCTCGCAACGGCCTGTTACCCCACACCCAGTCTGTTCACTTTTCTTCGCCGAGTGAAACCTTCCTCTCTCAATTCAACTTTGAAACCATTCTCACGCCTTTCTCCTTACAACATAGAGTGAACGCATCCCAACGCTGTTGTGTTTGTAACAGCCTGTTAATCGAAATCAAGTCTGTTCACCCAACAAAGTCCACTGAGTAAATTCGAACTCTGTTCCTCTATAGACAGATTGTGAACACATTTGGAATCTGTTGGCTGTGAAATAAGCTCCACACTGTTTCCACAGCAAGGCCTCTTGACCTATTTCACCTTTGTTACCCTGTCAATAGCCTGCGAATGCAACAAACCTCTGTTCTTCGAGCAAAGAACGGTGAACCATTCGTAACTCTATTTTATAAGCAACGACCTACTCATTTGTATTAGCAACCCACTTTGAAATCATTGTTACTGTTCTGTTTGCAGTAAAGAAATGAACAATCCCCACCACGTTAACCAAGGAATGATTTCTGAATATGTTCGCTCGCTGTTCTCCTTGCAACGTCCCGTTCGCTCAGCCCCACTCTATTCCCTTCGCAAACATCTCCTCTCTGTTCTACAAGGAAGAAACTTTGCATCTATTCTCATTCTTTTCTCCTGCCAATATACTGTGAAACTTTGCCAACGCTGTACTCATTGCAACGGCCTGTTCAGCTCTGTCACGTGTTCTCACGTTCAAGGCATGGACTGCACAATTAAGAGAGTGTGCAATTTGTTTTGGCATTCAAAGTTGGTCGGCATCTGTCTTGTAATTGGTTATCCCAATCGCTTTGTTCACCATTAGAACAGTTTCAAATGTAAGTCCTCGGTTTTCTCCCTATCTTTTCATTTCGGACAAGAAGTGAGTCGGATTTTGAAATTAATTAAAGGAAAAATGACAAGCCGAAATCGAGACCTTGCACTTTGATTATGTATGGGAGGTGAGGGAGAGATTAAATCGCCGAGGTGAGCAGACTAACAATCACCTTAGGACAGCGAAGCATAGAATAAAGCAGGTTGGAGATATAACACTCGAACACTCGAACGTTTCCCCATGGTAATAACTTATTTGTACTGGCATTCAGTGTAAGACTCCCTTCAAAACCCGGTTTAGTGATCATTTTCAATTACGCAAATAGTTGTGCGAGGTAATCAATCTCGTAAAGATATCGAACAGAAAAACAAACTGCATTCTCTGTCATGTCAATATGTTGAAAACCTTATTTAAATTCAGAGAAGGAAATGGCAAAACCCGTTAGTTAATGCCTTGGAGTGTGAGGAATCAAAGCCACGCCTTGTGGTGTTTTATGTGCCTCAAAATATGAAAAACAACGAGAAATCCGTGAGGAATGGGAAAGGCAAGTAAACTATCTGTCTCAGTAGCAAAGACGGACTCATTTGAAAGGTTTATTGCGGCAATATATGGGGATATGCAGGAATTAGTCGGGGTGGACTAATCCAATTGTGCATGACATAAAAGTAGTGAATTTTTTCCGATTCAGAAACGCTCCTCCCGTCTTAATAGTTTCAGAGACACACACCTGCAAAAGGAATTGTGTGAAATGCTAAATCATGTCGAATCGAGTGGAGTTGGATTATCCTGTTAGTTTGCAAACCTGCCAGGATTCATCGATTTTATGTGGACTGTCAGAAGTTCGCTGCTGGAACAAAACGGGACTCATATTACTAAGGTTGAAGGACCGTTGAGACGAAGTTGGTTAAGTCAGTTATATCATAAATTCTACTTCCAGCGTGCTTCTCAGCAGCTATATTTATCAAAGAAAGCAAGATTTTTTTTGCATTTGAACATGGACGATATCAATAAAAGGTGATGCCCGATATAAAGAAGAACACACTGGCCACTTTGCAAATACTCGTGATCAGAGTTGTATTTCGATTCACAAACTGTGCAGTCTATCTGGATGATGTAGGAATCTTTTGTGAGTCATGGAAAGATCACATGGTACAGTTGGCTGAGCTTTCTGAAGACTTAGAAAAACAAAATGTAATACTATTTAAGAAAACATAATTCGGGATAGCATTGGTGACGTTCCTGGATCATAAAATCGGTCATGTTAGGTTGAACCCAAGAAATACAAAGACGAAGTCAAGGGAGGAATTTCCACGAGCACCCTAGAAGAAGTAGGTGTTTCGTTTTATGGGAGTAACCTGATTTTAACGAAAGTTTGTTTCAAACATCTGTCGTGCATTTTCACCGTAACATGATTTTCTGAAAACGAACAAATCATTTGGGTGGACAGAATAATACCAGGAAGTACTTGACAATTTGAAGCAGTGTGAACCACCACACCAGTTTTGGAGACACCAAACATTTTGAAACCCTTCAATGTTGCAATGGATAATAGCGTTATGAGAGTTGGAGGAAGAGTTGTTTTACAGGAAGATGATGATTGGTTTGAACGGGTAATTCATTCCATTTCAAAGAAATCCAACGCTCATTAGAGAAAATACCATAAGGTACAGTAAACACCTGAACTCTTCACCACCTTCCCACTTAAGAAAAAAAATACAGAAACATGACAATGAAATGGATTGTTTTTTAACCACATTCCAATGATATATATATGACGTTAATTTAACTTCACATTAATGTCTGCACACTAACACAAAAGTATGCATATAACGTTGGTAACTTTTCAATCTCATCTTCACTTTACCCATTAAATGTTTAACACGCATCTGTTGTCACCATTTTAAGTTAATAGTCTGTAACATGAGACTCCAACGAAATAGTGTGATATTTTTGCCTTTCAAGAATGTAAGTGGATTTGGACCTTGTACAAAACAGTCTCCGTTATTTAGTTCCTGACATAAACATTAAAATGTTGTAAGGAGAGTATCAATCTCAATAATTAGTTTTCAATTGTAGATTACTTTGTCCATTGTCTGTTGGGGTTATATGAAAAGTAAACAATTGGCTGACCAATTCCATCATCATCCCCCTGTAACAAGACATATCCATCTGCTGTGTCACAAGTATCGATTGAAACATTGAAGAGGTTCAAAAGCGTTGATCGAACTCAAACTGGTTCTGTTGTTCACACTGTTTTTAAATTGTGAAATTCCTCCTGGCATTGATGATTACACGGAAATTTTATATCCTACTTCAACAAATCTGCTAAGATGCCATATGCGACTGAAGTTTGCAATAGACGTCTGGTAGAATCGACTCAATCATAATAATCGAGGTAACATTTTCTTCGAGTGGGTCATGGAATTACCTCAAAGGCCTTTATCGTTGCGTTCCGTGGAGTCACATTTCAATGATCGATGCTATGTTCCAAGAACGTCATTTCTGCTTTATCGAATTCATTATTGTTTCAATTTCTTACCAGTTTTGATTCTCTTAATCTGTCAAAGTGTTTGCCAGCTGTACCGTATCATCTTTCCAAAACGCACTGAAGCTCACTGCATCATACACATAGACTACACATGTTTTTAACCCAGCAAAAAATCTCTGCACAAGTCTTTGGAATATGTTGGGTGTGCTATTCATTCCAAAGGACGTCACTTTTAATTGATATTGCCCATTCAGGATTGCAAACACATAAATTCCCTTCACTTTCTGTGATAATGTTAGTGCCAGGAGCACGCAAATTCCAACTTTGTTAGTAGCTGGCTTCTCCAACTGTTTTGAAACAGTCCTCGAATCGTGGTATTGAGAATGATTCCGAAAACGTTATGACGTTGGCCAAGGATACTCCACGCAAAACGTGGAGTCCCATCAGGTTTGCCAACTGACACAATCAGCGAACTCCATACGCTCCGAATTGGAACGATGATATCTTGGTTGAACATCACCTCCATTTCTTCTGTACATGTCTGGCTTTGAAATTATTAAGGTTATTTTATCAGGACAGCATTCCATACATCTACCTCATGCACAATACTATTAGCCCTCTCCATCTTATTCCTGCACATGTCCCCATACTGCTATAACAAATTATTCAACTGCCTTCTTTGCTCCTGAGATACATAGGTAATAGGTAATAGAAACATTCGATTACACAAGGGCGTCCTCGTTGTTTAAGGCATTTTGAGCCACATCAAATTTCACATTTCGCTTTTATTCATCACAATGCGCTCCAGTCGCTAACACCTGTTTCTCCAGTCCCTTCTCCCAATCAAAATAATGCTTTAACATATTCAAATAACATCGCAATACATTTTTTCCTGTCCGACATCTTTACCTCATACTTCAGACATTTTCTCAATATAGAAGGGACATTTTCATTTGGCTTCGATGGTATTTCCGATCAATACTAACAATAATAATACGACATCCCCACGGGAAAAAATCAGAATCTGTTTTTAATCTGCCACCAGCTTCAGTTTATGCTGTGCAATCTTTTGGTCCTGTTTAACCCACTCAACTACCCAATGTAATCTTTTCCTTACCTCCGATACATTATCTTAGTGTTAGATCTCCAACTTGGGTCGTGTCAATTTCTCCTCAATGAATTTCAGAGATCCTCTTACTTCATGTCCAAATATTAACTCGAAGGAAATTAACTAGTAGATTCGTTTGTAGCATCTCTCACAGCAAACAATATGAATGGGATACCTTTATCACAATCATTTGATAATTCCGACAGCATGCACTCAACATGGTTTTCAGGATCTGCAGACGCCTTTGCAATGCTCCCTGCGAGTCAGAACGACAAGCATTGGATTTAAAGTTCTGTATGCCGAAGCAACCCATCACTGCTTAAACCAGTAGCAGTTACAAGAATGAATCTCTTTAGAAAGACCATACATCGGGAAGAAAGCTAGTAACTCTTCCTTCACACTTTCTGCTTTAATGCTTTGTAATGGACTTATCTCAGAAAAACAGATAGACCTACCCATTCCGTTTAGTTAGTCGTGGTTTCCACTTCAGCTTCTTGGAAAATGCCAGGTTCTTTTTACTTTTACCTTCTCAGTTATCAGGTCTTCATTGGGCTTCTCCACACCTACGTATTTTGCATCCACCGTGGACCTTGCTATATCGTTCCAAAGGATGAACTGCACTCCTGGTACTGACATTCTGTCAATCATCCCAACTGTTTCTTTACCAGTCTTGAGCTGCCACTTCAACCCAATCTGGCCTAGGGTAACGCGGAAGTCATTAAGTTATAGAGTCATAGAGGTCTACTGCACGGAAACAGACCCTTCAGTCCATGATGACCAGACATCCTCAACCGATTACCTCTATTTCTGGACACGCACACCCCAGAGAAAAGTCGTTTTCTATTTATTCGTTTCATGGTTCTCATGATTTTATATACATCCAAATGGTTGGGACCCAGCCTTCGATCTTCCAGGGAAAGCATCCCCAGTCTATTCACCCTCACCCGATAGCTCAAGTCCTCCAACCTTGGCAACATCCTTGTTAATCTATTTTGCACCTTTTTAAGATTCACAACAGTCTTCCGATGAAAGGCAGACCACAATTGCACGAAAATGTCCAAAAGTGAAGTAAGTAGCACCCTGTCCACCTGCAAAATGACTTCCCAACTCCGATGCCCAAAACTTTGATCAATGAAGGAAAGCAGGCCAAACACCTTTTTCACTGTCCTGTCTCCCTGTGATTTCACGATGAAACTGCACTCCATTCTCTCGATGCATAGTAACACTTCCTCGGACCTTACCATTACATGCATAAGGCCTGATAAGACTTTCTTTCCGAAAATGCAGCACCTCAATTTATCTTGCACAAAATAATAATCAATTAAAATTGCCTGCTGCCCTCTTTATTGACCCCCTCACTTGACAGTTCTGCAAATGCTTCACTTCCTCTGCATTGCATTTTAATCTGAACAAGCATTATCCACAACTCCTCTGACCATTCTCTCTGCCTAGCACATTTTTCCAAATAGATAAAGAAGTCTTCAACATTTTTCTCAACAAGATGTTGCACAGTTTGCCTGTAATCTCCGTCTTGTTTCCTCGACTTAGCTGAATAAGTCGCAACTTCTAAGTTCAAATTCTCCCTCTTTCTCTCTCCCTTTCTATGCACAGTTTTCCCTCTCTCTTGCTTTTCGATGTCTTTGCTCAGCTAAGAACCTTCTGTCACTTTCTTCTTTTCCTCTGTCTCTTTCTTCTGTCTCGTTCTTGTTCTAAAATATCTCCTTTCTCAGCTCAGACCTCTTTCTCTCTTTGTCTTATCTTCCTCCCACCCCTATCTTTCTTCTCCCTCTCTCTTTCTCAGGCTATTTATCTTCGAACTCTATATTCCCCAATTGTAATTTTTTTTTCTTATTCGAATGCACTCGCCTTTTTACCTAACGCTTGAATAATTCCTGAAAATGTCACATTCACTTCTGTCCTTTGTTAACCAATTCCAACCTGTTGGCTATATCTACTGCTCATGTGGATTCCTTTCCTTCTAAATTTTCCTGGCAAACTTGGGAATAATCATCTTCCACCAGAACGGCTTTAGCATTTTTCAAAGTCATTTCTCTCTCTTTTAATTGCGCCAACAACAAATAATCCGACATTAAATTAATTGGCTCACCCACACATTATTTAAAGATCCAGGATGGATTCTTAGTTGGCAAGTGGTTACATCTTTTGGGAGGTTTTAATGTGAACCTATCCGAATCCTGGTCCCGCTCCCCCAATCTTTTACGACATAGGTAAACGCTTCTGCTAACTTAAATCAAGTCCGCAAAAAACTTCACCTTACCTCGTAATCCGTTAAATTATGAATGGCAGAGAATTAAAAATTGCATTTTTTTTCAAATCATTTTCAACTCCAAAAGAGATGATTAATCCACATTTTTCAAGAACTGGATGCCTCCTTTCTCATCAAGATTTACCTGCATCTCACTCTGTAAAAAAAAACACTGATACAATAAAACTTCCACGAAATTTACGTCAAATCAATTTCAAAACCAGGTGCTGTCTTTGAGTGTTGTTCAACCTATCTGTAAATTTAACCTGGGTCATCGTTGGTCTTCTCCTGCAAATATATTTCAAATGAAAAATGATTTCTTTTTGAGACAGGGTCTGTTGGAAGCCTTTCGATAGCAGTAGGTGCTCGGCGTCTCCCCCTAACTGTTCAAAACGCCGGTTGGTTATGCCCGAAACATTGTATCGTCTTATTGTTTTAATTGTGAGAAACAGTAAAACTGAACTTCGGTTGTATGTTAGCATTTTGGGGCATAATTTAAACTGATTGGTTGATTTCGAATTTCAGTGTAAACGCCGCAGAACCCGAGTTTAAGCTCAAATGTTACATTTTCAAATTCACCAGTACAACCTCTGCCTGCAGTCAGTTGCATGACAGGCTTGCCAGCTTTTCATACTTCCCTGTCTCTTTCCGGTACAGTTCATTCCTTCAACTCCAAAGCACTGCTATCTGGAGAGAGACTGTCATTTAAAACACTCTATCTCAACAGTACCTTTACCTAATCTCAGCAGCAAGAGACTGAAGATTATCCAAGGAGATCTGTCGTTGAAAGAAGAAAGACAGCAATAACGACTGTTGCTGTTTGGTTTTGAAAATTAATTTGATATCAATTTAATAAAGGCTTTTATTGGATTAACATATTTTCGAAATGTTGGAGGTAGATAACAGACAGTTCAGAGAAAGGAGATTATGAACTGAAAATAGTTGTTGTATAAAGTTCAAATTTAACGTTAAAGGATAAAATTGATAGTTTTGAATAGTAAGATTTGGCGTGTTCTCTGTCACTCATACTTAAACAGATTGTAATGTGAGTTGAGCCTTTATGAGAGCTTTGTTTCATAATCAGAAGAGTTCACTGCCATGTCACAATAAAAGTCTTCACTCCAGCCAGAACCGTGAACATTTACCCACCCCGTTCCATTTGCAACGTACTGTAATCCCCTCCTGGCCCTCTTCATGCAGGAGAACCCGTTGACTCTATCACCACACTCTTGCCGCAGCAACTGCTTGAGCCTAAAGTCCATTCTGTTCCCTGAGTAATGGCCTGTGGATTGATCCCCAATCTTGTCCCCGAGCAATTCGCAGCAATCGCTACCCCACTCCATTTTCATTTCTGCAAACTGAAACCATCTCCAGGATATTCTCCCAGCAATATCCTGTGGACAAAATCATACACTCTTCTCCTCGCAAAAGTCTCGGATCCTATAACAACTTTATTTCTCTCGCAACAGCCCGTAAACGTATTCCCACTCTGTTCCCCGAGCAACGGCCTCTGAACACATCAACTCTGCCCTGATCGCAACATTCCGTGAACTCATTTCTGGAATGTTCTCTGGACAACGGACTGGGAACAATTTCCCATTCTGTTACCGAGCAATGGCTTGCGAACCCATCCACATAATTTTTCTCCCAGCAACAACCGCTTTATCTATGTCAACTCTGTTACCCTCGCAACAGCCTGTCAACCCATCACAACACCTTTATTTCCTAACAGCTGTCTTAAGCTCCATCCTGGTGTTGTTCGACATGCATTGGTCTGTGAACTCGTTCTTGCTCTGGCAACTCAGCAATGGCCTGTTCAACTGTTTGAACTTCGTTCTCCTGGCAACAGCCTGTGAATGCATCCCCCTCTGTCTCCCGAAACATACCTTCTGAACACATCTATACCATTTTCTCCCAACAACGAGCTGTCAATCCCAACTTTATTCTCCCAGCAACTGCCTGTGCAGTCATTTCCACTCTATTATTCGAGCAGTGGCCTAAGAACCATTCTCCATTTATTCTACTAGAAATGCCATGTGAACTAATCTCCACCGTACTCGCCTCGCAGCAATTTATGAATTCCTTGCCGCTTTTTATCATGAGCAACAGCCTGCGATCTCATTCGTCACAGGAGTGTGTGAACACATTCCAGCACTGTTCCCCTGCAAAGCACTCTGATGCCATCTCCACACTGATCGCCCAGCGACGGCCTGTGAGCATATTCCCACATATTCCCATTAAAAATGGACTATGAACCCACTCCAGCACTGGTTTTAGAAACGACCTGATAACCTATCGCACTCTGTTTCCTTCGCAAGCACCTATGAACCAAACCCCGCTCTTTTCACCAGAAAACTGCCTTTGAATACTTCACAATATTTATTCCTAGCCACAGCCTGTGAACCCAACCCCATCCTGTTCTATTATTGACAGCCTATAAATCCGACCCCAGCCAGTTCGGCTGGCAATGGTCTGTGAACCCATCTTCACTCTGTAGTACTATAAACCGCCTGTGATACTACCTTCAGTCTCTTCTTTCTTCAACATAATGTGAAACCATCCAGTCTCAACTTTCCCTGCAACATACTGTGAAACCATCCCCGCTCAGTTTCCCGAGCAAAGGCCTGTGATTCCATCCCTGCTCTGATCCCCGAGGAACAGCCAATGAACAACATCCTCACTCGGTTCTTCGAGCAAAGGCTGTTCGATTCCTGGCAACAACGTGTGACTCCCACTGCAGTCTCGTCCTCTTCAACCCATTTCCACTGTTGTTCTCTTACCAACTATCTGTGATGCATCTTCATTCTGTCCTCCAAACGACGAACTGTGAATCCCCGCTCTGTAACACAGCAACAGCTTATGATCCTTTTCTCACTCTGCATCCGATCAGCGGTCTTTGATTCTATTCCCACTCTGTTCTCTCAGCAACTTCCTGTGAACGCATGCCTACACTGCTCCACCAAAAGAGACCGTGAAACCAGCCCGAGTCTGGTTTGAGAGAAACGGCCAGATAACCTAGCTTAACTCTCCTACCCGAGCAAGACCTTCTGAAACCATCCCCGTTCTGTTCTACAAGCAACAGTTTGTGATGACATTTTGTTTTGTTTGATAGTGGTCTGTGTACCCATTGCTAGACTTTTCCTCCAGCAACTCCCTGTGAAAACATTTCAACTCTGTTCTCCTTGCAATGACCTGTGAATCCATCCCCAGCCTGTTCTCCACACAACATCCTTTAAAGGCATCCACACACTCTTCCCCAATGTAGGCCTATAAATCCATTCCAACTCGGTTCTCCGAGCACCGGACTCAGAACCCGATCTGACTGTATTCTCCTTGTAATGACTTGTGAAAACATATCCACGCAGTTTTGCCTGCAACGTAATGTGAATCCATGTGCGAATAAACGCTTGTCAACGTCTCTCAAATCTGTTCTCTACCAATTCTGATTTCCTAGAAAAGGCTTGTCAACCGATCCTCACTCTGTTCCCCGAACACTGGCGTGTGAACCCATCCTCACACTGTTTTTCCCGAGAAACGGCTGTGAGCCCATGCCCACGCACTTCTCCGAGAAACTGCCTGTGAACCAATACTCAATCTGTTCCCAAACCAACAGCCTGTTAACCTAAGTCAAACCCGATCTCCCAGCAAGGACCTGTGAGGTAATTCCCAATCTATTCTCCTAACAACGGCCTTCGAACCCATTCAAACTTTGTTTGCTTTGCAAAGACCTGTAAATGCAATCCGACTCTGTTCGTCCAAAATGCCCTGTGAGCGTATATCCAATCTGTTCTCCGATCAACCTCATAAAACCCCGTCCCCTGTCTGTTTACCTAGCAAAGGTCTGTGACCAATCCAACGCTGTTCTCCAAGCAACAGCCTGTGATCCTATCCCCACATTGTTCTCGGAACAACGGGTTGTGACAACATCCCCACTATGTTCTGTTAGCTACAGTCCGTGAAACTATTCGCAACTTCTTCTCCCAGCTAGGGCCTGTGAACAAGTTCTCAATCTGTTTTCCGATCAATGGCTTGTTACCCTCTCCCTTTGGTTTCCCCAGCAAATGTCGATGGATTCTTCCCCACTCTGTTCATCTCCGGGATGAATGTTTGTTCTCCTGTGATTTTAACCCAGGCCTGTTGATTTAACTCTGTTCTGTTGACCTCGCTCCAGTTTGTGACCTTATTCCAGCTCTGTTCCACCAATAAGGGCGTGAGAACCCATCCCAATTCAATTCCCCTCGCAACAACATGTAAATCATCACCTTCCTATTCCCCTCTCAAGTCAGAATGAGGGTGACTGCAAACAAGAAAGAGAGTGAGATGGAGTGAGAGGGGTTGAAGCAGAATGCGGGAAGGTGTGTGAGATCGGACGCAAAAGCCAAGGAGTCAAAGAATAAAAACCTAAATCTTGAGCTTGAGCTTCAGTCCCCTCCAGTTATCTGAGGAGCAGGAATTGCAATTCAATCTGTCGCTCTCCACAGCTTCTTCAGCGCAACGACTAAAAACAATATAGTTAACCTTGACACTTAGAACTTTAATCGAACGTTTTTATTCATTACAAATTAATTTCACAACCAGTGAACATCTCACTGGTTGCTGGGGTGAAACAAATAATGAGACGTGTTTCCGTAACCTCGATGGGCTGAAGTTGGAGAATCCAACACTACCGACAATTTGTGACCATAACGACAGGCTGCTTTATTGTTGAAACATTGAACAGCTATGGGAAAATTCTGGTTGAAATTATTAATGAGCAAAATTCAGCAACTGATGAATTTGAGTAATCGGATATTTCAGTGCCTTCTTCAGCTGCTGTCTGAACTTAGTTTGGGTTATGGCATAAATAGCTGTGTTTGTGCAGCAACTGAGGAGCTGCAGCGAGATACCGAGTTGCAGCAAAAACCGATATGGATCGATTATCTTATACCCCAAATACCGCACTCGTTTCCATATAACAATCATCGTTAACATACACCATAGCAGGATGAAATTGGCCGAGATCACAAGCAATAAAACAACAGATTTTTTTCGATTTTGCATTTCTTTGTCACAATGCACTTCCTCTTTGGTGTGAGGCCAGAGTCTCCTGCGAGCTCTGCTACTTACTAAAATATATCTGACAGTGAAAACATTGAGCAACAGAATCAGGATAAATGGAAGAACAGGGGTTAGAAAATGGTGAAGAAACTCAATTGAGGCCCAGACACGAGAATGAAAAACATATCTTGGAGCTTTACAAAACCAGGGAGAGTTCCCAAGCCGATACTCACCCAAGAGCATAAAATACCAGAAAATGTTCTTAAAACAGCTCAGCACGGTCACTGTTCCCAGAACCACTGTCGCTGTTTTCTCACAGCAATATTTATTTTTCATTTGCTGGCAACAAATGGCCACAAATCGATCAAAAGTGAAAGCTACGGTGAACCAGACAGAACAGTCAGTGGCTGCAAAAAGTAGGATAGCGTGGATATTACACACCCGGATGGACTTCACGAAATAAAACTGTTCCCGGTAAACAATAGGAATTTGTCTCAAAATCAGGTCGAATATTATGGCCAGTTGATCTGCCACTGCCATGGCCCCCAGGTAACGACTGGAACACGGAGACAATCCACAATCTTTACAAATCAGCACGTAGATCGTCAGGGTGTTAACTGTGACGGAGGAAAACATATAAATTATACATGAGCCTTGCGGAAACGTAACCCATTTTATTGCCGACAGAGAAGTCTTAAAAATGTCTCTGTATTCAGAGTTTTAATTTCGTCATTGAAGTAACAAATGGTGACATGTGAATTACTGACAAACATGTCATGGAAAACATACGAAACCCAGTCACCACACATATTCTGAATGATTCTCTTCCAGTTCCCTGAGTACAAACGGAAGTTAGCAATCTTTGTCATTTATTAAAATTGTGGGCCATCATGTATCGGGAACAATCGTAAATGCAGGAAAAGTACACGAATCTATTTAACTGACAGAGGAGACTACGAAAGTCTGTTCCTTTCTTTATTGATGTTGTCTTTTCTTCAATTAACTGACTTCCCGCTGTCCAAATAATCATGCCATTTGTGGAACTGTCTGGAGAGTATCAGTCACAGACTGCAACAGATATTGTCTGGTATGACTTTTTTTTCTGGAGAATGTCCAGTTTATAATGTTGCAGGGAACGTCAGGGAAACAATGTTCTGAAAAACGGCGATCTATGATTCGATTACAGTGAGGAAACAAGCACTTCAGTCCAATAATCTCACACTGACGTTCCAAAGAGTAACTCCCCCAGACCCATTCCCATGCGCTCTCTTTTCCCCTTACTAATGCACCGCACACTAAGAGTAATGTAGCATGTTCGATTAAACTGTCCTGCACATCGTTGGATTGGGGGAAGAAACCGAGCAACCTGGAGGAAACACGCGCAGACACGAGGAGAATGTGCAAACTTCCCATTGACATTGGCCGCCGTGTCTCTACTGCGGGAGTGGCGGTCAGGATTGGAAACCAGGGGGCTATCGCGATGGAAAAATCTTCATTTTAAAATTAAATTTGCAGAAGTAGTACCCGGCATTTCTACAACAGGAGCAGTATGCTTGGAAAGCGAAACAGACATTTCAAATTTACCTGAGGGCAGATGCTTCTGGGACTGGTCAGTTTTCTACGTGCAGGTATATAAAGAGGGTGGTTGCTACACATGAGAAACTACACCTGTAAGGTCAGCCACCCACCAACCTCCTCTCACCGTACACCACCAGAGGGAAATCAGGTCAGCTTATATTTCTTTCTTTCACGCAATGCACTATTACTCTTGTGGAATGTTTGAGGTGTGCACCCACGGGAAGTACTCTTGATTCCACCTCCTTGACGACCGTGTTACGGAACTGGTGCTCACACTGGATGAGTGCAGAATCATTCGGGAGGCAGAGACAGTTATCGATAAACAGATCCAGGTAAATGGTTAATCCCTGGAAATGAAGACACTTGAGTGATTGTGGTAAATGTTACGAACCAGTTTGTGCAGAGATCCCTTGTGATCGCCCCACTGCCGAACACGTGTACTGTTTTGGTCACTGTTGCGGGGTACAGTGATAAACAGGGGTAAACAGCGGAAAGCAGGTTTCTGGCACAAAGAGTGTCCCTGTAGCTCAGACGGGAAGGCGGGGAGAGGGCGTGAGCATTCGTCATTGGGGTCTCCGTAGGTAGGTGGAAACGGGAGAGACTCGCCGTTGACGTGTTGTCTCCCAAGTGCCAGCGTCCATAATGTATCGGATCGTGTTTTCTGGATCCTTAAGAAGGAGAGGGAGCAGCCCCATGTCCTATTCCAAATGGACACCAACGCCAAAGGTAGAAAAATGGATGAGATGTAATCAGAAATCCAGGGACCTTGGGTAGAAGATCTGAGGTAGAAGCAATTGAGTTGTTATTTTTGGCTTGTTACCGATGCCACGTGGTAGAGAGAGAAGAACGAAGAGACAGAGAGAGACAGGGTGTGTGTTCGTTACGATATGGAGAGAAGAATAGTAGGAGGGTGGGACTCTGGATAATTCATGCTCATCTGGAGTAGGTGGGAACTTTACAAATAGCTTGGTCAAAACCTTGACCAGAAGGATGCCAACATCCTGGGGAAGGGGACATTTCTCATACTCCTCTGGAGGTTTTAAAATCATTCAGCAGAGGATGGGAAACCACTTTAGCTCCATTGTACATAAGGTTAAAAATAGTGAAGCCATGACAATGCTTTCAAAGTCGCAGGACGGTAGCATCGGGCAACATAATGGGTTAATTGGAGAATGGGTTGGAACTTGGGACATCAGTAATGTGACCATTTTGTAGACAAGGATAGATCAGGATTGCTTTTTTGCACGTTTCAGGGTTCAGATGTTTCAGTAAGTTCAGGGAAGGTGAAAGAAGAGATGGAGATGTGGCATTGGTCTTGATTCTGGTGAAGGGCTCATGTCCAAAGTGCCGATTCCCCTGCTCCCCGTATGCTCCTGACCTGCTGTGTTTTTCCAAATTCACGCTGTCGACTCAGATCTCCAACATCTGCAGTGCTAACTTTCTCCATGTAACATAGTTAGTCAAGGACAGTATTTCATTGGTAAAAGAACTTTTGATGAGGACCCGTCCACTGTGGTAGAATGGCTGCGCTTAGGCACAGGAAAGCAGAGATTTTCCTGTTGAGAGTTTTCTATTGGTGGCTGCAAAATTCCAGATACGTCGAGGGAGGGATTGCAAAGATGATTCTCAAAAGGAGCGAAAGTGACAGGGTAATTATTGTAGAGGAATTAATCTTTTCCAAGATTGACTGGAAACTCTCTCATTCGAACAATTTAGATAGGTTAGTATGTGTCCAATGTGTTCAGGACGGCTTCCTCACAGAGTATGCAGATAAGGTGAGTGCCTGATGGCATTTGATACTGGGTAATGAAGCAGGCCAAGTTGTGAGAGTTGATCACTTTGGTGATCGTAATCACAATCCGATTACATTTAGTTTCGCGGTGGAAAGGGATAGGTATATATTACAGGGCAAGAGATATGCATGGATGAATGGCAATTAAGATGCGATTAGGCAAGATTTAGAATGCACAGGATGGGGAACGAAACTGCAGGGTATATTCGCAACCGAAATGTCAAGCTTGTTCAAAGCCTTTCCTTGGTAATTGTGCACCTGTCAGACAGGAAGAAAGTGGGAAAGGGAGGCAACCGTGGATTAATAAATACGTTGAATATTTTGTGAAGTGGAAGATGGAGGCGTGAACGCTCAGTCAGTGCGCTTGAGATTTACAAGATAGACAGAAAGGACTTACAGAAAAAGGTAAGGAGAGGACGAGGGTGACGTGAAAAGCCTTTGGCATGTAGGAAAAAGAAAAAACCTATAGCCTTCTACTGGCAGGTCTGCAAGAAAATAATGACTTTTGTAAGGTTAGGGCTAGCTAAGGACAATCATAGCAAGTTGTGTGTGGCGTCCAAAGAGATAGGAGAGACGCGAAATAAGTAGCTTTCTTCAGCATTCTCATTGGATAAAGATAATTTTGCCGGGCAGAACACGGCGATACAGGCGATGAGAGTCGACAGCATTGGCGTTCATAAGGAGGAGGTATTAGCAATACTGGAAAGTGTGAAATTCGATAACTACCCTGGGCTGACTGGGATTTGTCCTATAATTCTCTGGGAAGCTCGGCTGGCTTTGGAGAGCCTTTGACATTGATTTTTATGTCGTCCGTACTTACTGGAATAGTACCAGTAGACTGCAGTATAGTGAAAATTGCATATTTTGTACAAGGAAGGGAGCTGATCCAGTTCTGCTAATTATGGATCAGCGATTTGGTGTGGTAACATTTTAGGAAAGGAAGCGATACATCGAATTTAAATTCATCTATAAAAGAATAATGCAATTAGAGATAGTCAGCATGGTTTTGAAAAAGGGTTTGTCATGACTAACAATCATTGAATTCTTTGAGTAACTGACTTCAGACAGATGAAGGTAAAGCAGTTGTTTTAATGTTTGTGTATTTGAATAAATTGAAGAGGACGGCGTCTTAGCTTTCTTAGCTAGAAGGATTGAATTTCGGAGGTATGAGGTCACGTATCAGTTGTTCAAAGCCCTGGTGGGACCGACCTTGGAGATTTACATGCACTTATGGTCATCACATTTGAAAAAAGGATGTGGAAGCATTAGAAAGGGTGCAAAGCAGATTAACTAGAATACAGCCTCGTGTGGAAATAAATCCTTGTGAAGAAATGCTGAGGGAGCTGATGCTGTTTTTGTTAGAGAGTAGTTTGTTAAGAAGTGACTTAATTGAACTACACAAGATGATCAGAGATTGAAACAGGGATTAAAGTGAGAGACTTGATCCTTGGATGGCGATAGATAGCACGAGGAGTGCTATCAGCACAAGTTTACGTTGAAGGATGGAAAAGAAAGGACAGGTCTCAGAGGCAAGTACTTTAACCTGAGAGTCGTAAGAGCGTGTAATGCATTGCCTGGAGCAGTAGTGGACTTGCCAATATTACAGCATTTAAATTTTCACCGGATAAACATATAGATGATAATGGATTCATTTTGGCGAGTTACAATTTACGCTGTTATCACAGGTTGTCTCAACATCCGGTGGTGATTGGCGTCTAATGTGTTCCATGTCTTTCTATTCTCGAACTTCCATGGATTCAAATTCCACCATCTACCATTTCAGGATTCCAACGCAGACGCCAAAATATTCTGGGATTTTGGATGAATAGCCTAAACGTAATACTTGAATTTTCCAAATATTGACTGGGAATATGATAGTACGAGTACAATAGATGGGTCAGTGTTTTGTCCAGTGCTCCCTGACACAGTATGGAGACAGGCCAAGAAGGGCGAAGCCACATTATATTTGGTACGAGGTAATGGTCCCGGCCAGTTGTTAGACTTGGACGTTCGTGAGCACTTTGCTGATAGTGATCATAGTTCTGACATGTTTACTTTAGTGATAGAAAGAGATAGGTATGTACCACTGGGCAAGAGTTACAGCTGAGGGAAAAGCACTTACGATGCAAAATGTTGGAAGCATTGGATGGGGAAGGAAACTGCAGGGTATAGGCACATTAGAAATGTGGAGCTTATTTAAGGAAAAGCTCCCATGTGTCCTCGATAAGTATGTACCTGTCAGGCAGGTAGGAAAATGTAGAGCACGAGAGCTGTGGATTATGAAAGGAGTGGAGCCTTAGGTCAAGAAGAAGAAGGAGGCTTATGTTAGGATGAGATGTGAAGGCTCAGTTCGGGCGCTTGAGGGTTACAAGGTAGTTTGGAAAGACAAAAAGAGAGAGTTCAGAAGAGCCAGGAGGAGACATGAGAAGTTCTTGGCGGATAGGATCAGGGTAACCCCTAAGGCTTCCTGGAGGCATTTAAGTAAACAAAAATGACAAGAGTAAGATTAGGGCCAATCAAGGTTAAAATTGGGAAGTTATGTGTGGAGTCAGAGGAGATAGGGGAAGCACTAAATGAATATTTTTCGACATATTCACTCTAGAAATCAACAATGTTGTAAAGGGGATTACTGAGATACAGGCTACTAGGTTGGTGTGATTGAAGTTCACAGCGAAGAGGTATTAGAAGTCCTGCGGCGTGAAAATAGATAAGTCCCCTGGGCCGGATGTGATTCATCCTAGGATCCTCCGGCAAACCAGCGAGGAGATTGCCGAGACTTTAGCATTGATTTTAAATCGTCATTGTCTGCAGCAATAGAGCCAGAAGACTGGAGGACAGCAAATGTATATCCCCTGTTCAAGAAGGAGAATAGAGACAATCCTGGTAATTATAGACCAGTGAGCCTTACTTCAGCTTTTGTTAAAGTGTTGGAAAAGGTTTTAGGAGATAGGATTTATAACTATCTGGAAAAGAATAATTTGATTAGGAATAGTCAGCAGGGTTTTGTGAAGGGTAGTTCTTGTCTCACAAATCTTATTGAGTTCTTTGAGAAGGTGACCAATCAGGAGGTGAAAGTAAACTGGTTGATGTGTTGTATATGGATTTCAGCAAGGCGTTCGATCAGGTTCCCCACTGTAGGCTGTTGTCCAAAATGTGGAGGAATGGGATTGTGGGAGACGTAGCAGTTTGGATCAGTAATTGGTTTGCTGAAAGAAGACAGAGGGTGGTGGTTGATGGGAAATGTTCATCCTGGAGTCCAGTTACCAGTGGTGAACCGCAAGAGTCGGTGGTGGGTACACTGCTTTCATTTATAAACGACCTGGATGAGGGTGTAGGAGGGTGGGTTAGTAAATTTGCAGATGACACTAAGGTCGGTGGAGCTGTGGATAGTGATGAAGGATGTTATAGATTACAGAGAGGCATATATATGCTGCAGAGCTGGGCTGAGAGGTGGCAAATGGAGTTTAATGTGGACAAGTGTGAGGTGTGCAGACGCTTTGGTCGGAGCAACTGGAATGCAAAGTACTGGGATAATGCTCAGAATCTTGGTAGTGTAGATGAGCAGAGAGATCTTGGTGTGCAGGTACACAGATCCTTGAAAGTTGCCACCCAGGTTGACAGGGTTGTTAAGAAGGCAAATAGTGTTTTATCTTTTATTAAAAGAGGGATAGAGTTCCGGAACCATGTGGTTATGCTACAGCTGTACAAAATTCTGGTGCGTCCGCACTTGGAGTATTGTGTGCAGTTCTAGTCACCGCATTATAAGAAGGATATGGAAGCTTTGGAAAGTGTGCAGAGGAGATTAACTTGGATGTTGCCTGGTATGGAAGGAAGGTCTTACGAGGAAAGGCTGAGGGACTTGAGGCTGTATTCTTTCGAGAGAAGAAGGTTGAGAGGTGACTTAATAGAGACATATAAGATAATCACAGGGTTAGATCAGGTGTACAGGAGGAGCCTTTTTCCAGATATGGTCATGGCGAGCACGGGAGGAAGAGCTTTAAATTGAGGGATGTAAGATATATCGGGCAGATGTCAGAGGTAGTGTATTTATGCAGAGAATATTTAGGGTGGGGAATGCTTTGCCTGCAACAGTAGTAGCTTCACCAACTTTCAGCACATTTATGTCGTCATTGGACAAGCAAAAGGATGTAAATGGAATAGTATAGGTTAGATGGGCTTCATATTGGTGTGATAGGTCAGTGCAACATCGAGGGCCGAAGGGCCTGTACTTCGCTGTAATGTTCTATGTTCGAATACTGCTATACCATCTCCATAAATGCAGATTAGATCTCTATTCCCCTCTAAGTACTGTGCAGACCAGGCTAGCTTAGTGTTTAGTAAAGCATGGAGATCTGTCCAGGGTGGCCATTGTGCAGACCACATCCGTTTATTCAACTTGAACAAAAGAAAAGGTATATTTCCCGCAGAGGGAGCTGTACAGCGCTCAGCATCAAGTTGATATATTCACTCAGCTGAGACATCTGGCGAGCTGGTGTTTGTACAATTGCATTTGTCCTGATTGCCCTCTGATTGGAATGCGTCAATGTAAAGCATTGTCTGGGCTATATTTGCATTGTGAAAATGGCTTGTCTTTGGACAATGTTCCTGTCACACAGTATTGTAATTATATCCAAGCACCTCCTCGCAAACAATAGAAGAACTTGCAATGTTTTGTTATTTTCGCTGACAAATGTTGTGAAATGAGAAAAATGATTGATGAGTACTAAAACAGCGGAGCAGAGGGTAGCATTGTACCAATTCAAACAAACGAGGCAGGAGAGGCTTTCACTCATTTAAATGATGTGTCCCGAAATCAAAATACTTGAGTAACAATGACATGGAGATCCATAGATTTTTTTTTGAAAAAGCGCGGAGCGGACCCGGAAGCTGGTGTAGCGCAAGCTTACCTGGGTAAGTTTTTTTCCCCTACAAAGGCGCGCAGGAGCGGAACACGAGGGACTACAGAGGTAGTGCCTCCAGCCCGCCCTCCTCCTCTAACCTAATAATAAGACCCACTGTGGTAAGAAGGTAAATGCTGCATGTTGCTTATTCTAGTGATTAGACCTAGTTTTTTTTAAAGGTTACTTTTCGAGGGATGGCAGTGAAGGCAGTGCAATGTTCCTGTTGCAACATGTTTGAGGTGAGGGATGCCATGGTCGTCCCTGCTGATTACACTTGCGGGAAGTGCACCCATCTCCAGCTCCTCCAAGACCGTGTTAGGGAACTGGAGCTGGAGTTGGATGAACTTAGGATCATTCGGGAGGCAGAGGGGGTCATGGAGCGGAGCTTTAGGGAAGTTGTAACTCCAAAGATTGCAGACAGATGGGTGACAGTGAAGGGGACTGGGAGGAAGCAGCCAGTGCAGGGACCCCCAGCGGCCGTTGCCCTCAAGAACAAGGATACAGTTTTGGATATTTGTGGTGGGGGCGACTTACCAGGGGTAAGCAATGGGGTTCAGGCCTCTGGCACGGAGCCTATCCCAGTTGCTCAGAAGGGAAAGGTGGAGAAGAGCGGGGCAATAGTTATTGGAGGCTCGATAGTTCGGAGCACAGATAGGCTGTTTTGTGGGGACGAGAGAGACTCGCGTTTGGTAAGTTGCCTCCCAGGTGCAAGGGTATGTGATGCCTCTGATCGTGTTTTCCGGGTCCTTAAGGGGGGAGGAGCAGCCCGACGTCGTGGTCCACATTGGCACCAACGACATAGGTAGGAAGAGGGATGAGGATGTTAGACAGGCTTTCAGGGAGCTCGGTTGGAAGCTCAGAGCTAGAACAAACAGAGTTGTTGTCTCTGGTTTGTTACCCGTGCCACGTGATAGAGAGTCGAGGAATAGGGAGAGAGAGCAGTTAAATGCGTGGCTACAGGGATGGTGCAGGAGGGAGGGATTCCGGTTTCTGGATAACTGGGGCTCTTTCTGGGGAAGCTGGGACCTCTATAAACACGATGGCCTACCCCTGAGCCTGAGGGGCACCTGTCTCCTTGGGGAGAGGTTTGCTAGTGCTCTTTGGGAGGATTTAAATTAACTCTACAGGGGCATGGGGACTCAGACTTTAGCTTCAGGGTCCAGGACCTGGAGTGTAGGGAGATTAGGCACATGTCATCAATCTCGAAGAATGGTGCCTGTAAACAGGAAGGTGGTCTGAAGTCTGTATACTTCAATGCGAGAAGTATATGAAATAGGGTAGGTGAACTTGCAGCGTGGGTTGGTCTCTGGGATTTCGATGTTGTGGTTATTACGAAGAAATGGGCAGAACAGTGACAGGATTGGCTGTTTCAGGTTCCAGGGTTTAAATATTTTAGGAATGTCAGAGATGGGAGTAAAAGCAGGTGAGGTGTGGCATTGCTTGTCAAAGATAGTATTACAGCAGTGGAAAGGACGATGGATGAAGACTTGCCATCTGAGGTAGTTTGGGCTGAGCTTAGAAATAGGAAAGGTGAGGTCACCCTGTTATGAGTTTTCTACATGCCTCCTAATAGCCCTGGAGACGTAGAAGAAAGGATTGCGAGGATGATTCAGGAGAAGAGTGAAAGTAATAGGGTGGTTGTTATGGGGGACTTTATCTTTCCAGATATTGACTGGGAAAGCTATAGTTCGAGTACGTTAGATGGGTCAGTGTTTGTCCAATGTGTGCAGGAGGGTTTTCTGACACAATATGTAGACAGGCCAACAAGAGGTGAGGCCATACTGGATTTGGTTCTGGGTAACGAACCAGGCCAGGTGTTAGAATTGGAGGTGAGTGAGCACTTTGGGGACAGTGACCATAATTCTGTTACTTTTACTTTCGTGCTGGAGAGGGATAAGTTTGCACTACGGGGCAAGAGTTATAGCTGGGGGCAGGGAAATTATGATGCGGTGAGGCATGGCTTAGGATGCATGACTTGGAAAAGTAGGCTTCAAGGGAAGGGTGCAATCGATATGTGGAGCTTGTTCTAGGAGCAACTATTGAGTGTCCTTGATAAGTATGTACCTGTCAGGGAGGGAGGAAAGGGTTGTGTGAGGAAGCCGTGGTTTAATAAGGAATTGGAATCCCTTGTTAAAGGGAAGGGGGCGGACTATGTAAAGATGAGGTGTGAAAGTTCAATTGGGACGAGTGAGAGTTATAAGGTAGCCAGGAAGGATCTAAAAGAGAGAGCTAAGAGCAGCAAGGAGGGGATATGAAAAGTCCTTGGTTGATAGGATTAGGGAAAACCCAAAGGCTTTACA
Organism: Hemiscyllium ocellatum; assembly: GCF_020745735.1. NCBI lineage: Eukaryota > Metazoa > Chordata > Chondrichthyes > Orectolobiformes > Hemiscylliidae > Hemiscyllium > Hemiscyllium ocellatum. Next base: position 80,151 of record NW_026867630.1, read on the forward strand.
TAGGTATGGCTGAAGAAATTGGGGAGACACTGAATGAATACTTTTCGTCAGTATTCACTCAGGAACAGGGCATTGTTGCTGGTGTGAACATTGAATCACAATTAAGTAGAATGGATGGCTTTGAGGTATGTAGGGCAGAGGTGTTGGAAATTCTGGAAAAGGTGAAAATAGATAAATCCCCTGGGCCTGATGGCATTTATCCTGGGATTCTCTGAGAAGCAAGGGAGGAGATTGCAGAGCCATTGGCCTTGATTTTTATGTCCTCATTGTCGACAGGAATACTGCCAGAAGACTGGAGGATAGCAAATGTGGTTCCCTTGTTCAAGAAGGGGAGTCGGGATAACCCTAGTAACTATAGGCCGGTGAGTCTCACTTTTGTTGTGGGCAAAGTCTTAGAGAGAATTGTAAGGGATAGGATTTGTGAACATCTGGATAGGAATAATGCGATCAAGGATAGTCAGCATGGTTTTGTGAAGGGCATTTCGTGCCTCACAAACCTTATTGAATTCTTTGAGAAGGTGACTAAGGAGATGGACGAGGGTAAAGAGGTAGATGAGGTGTATATGAATTTTCGTAAGGCGTTTGATAAGGTTTCCCCATGGTAGGCTACTGCAAAAAGTACGGAGGTATGGTATTGAGGGTGAGTTGGAGGTTTGGATTTGGAATTGGCTTGCTGGAAGAAGACAGAGGGTAGTAGTTGACTGGAGTGCAGTTACGATCGGTGTTCCGCAAGGATCTGTTTTGGGACCATTGCTGTTTGTCATGTTTATAAATGACCTGGAGGAGGAGCTAGAAGGTTGGGTGAGCAAGTTTGCGGATGATCCGAAAGTCGGTGGATTTGTTCACAGTGAGGAAGGATGTGGTAAGTTACAGCGGGATATAGATAAGCTGCAGAGTTGGACAGAAATGTGGCAAGTGTAGTTCAATGTAGGTAAGTATGAAGTGATTCACTTTGGTAAGATTAACAAGAAGATGGAGTACTGGACAAATGGTGGGATACTTGGTAGTGTGGATGAGCAGAGGGATCTTGGTGTCCATGTACACAGATCTCTGAAAGTTGCCACCCAGGTAAATAGTGCTGTGAAGAAGGCATATGGCGTACTGGCTTTTATTGGTAGAGGAATTGAGTTCTGGAGTCCTGAGGTCATTTTGCAGTTGTATAAGACTCTGGTGCGGCCGCATCTGGAATATTGTGTGCAGGTTTGGTCGCCATACTATCGGAAGGATGTGGAGGCACTGGAACGGTTGCAAAGGAGGTTTACCAGGATGTTGCCTGGTATGGTAGGAAGATCGTATGAGGAAAGGCTGAGGCACTTGGGGCCGGTTTCATTGGAGAAAAGAAGGTTTAGGGATGACTTGATAGAGGTGTACAAGATGCTTAGGGGTTTAGTTAGGTTTGACCATGAGAACCTATTTCCACGTATGGAGTCAGATATTATGAGGGAGCTTAGCTTTAAATTAAGGGGTGGTAGGTATGGGTCAGATTTTAGGGGTAGATTCTTTACTCAGCGAGTCGTGAGTTCATGGAATGCCCTGCCAGTAACAGTGGTGGACTGTCCCTTTTTATAGGCATTTAAACGGGCATTGGATAGGTATATGGAGGATAGTGGGCTAGTATAGGTTAGGTGGGCTTGGATCGGCGCAACATCGAGGGCAGAAGAGCCTGTACTGCGCTGTCTTTTTCTATGTTCTATGTTCTATAGATACAAACGTACGCACACCTATTGATCCAGGAGCACACATTAAAAAGGAAATCAAGGTGACACGGAGGGTCACACAGACACATACAGAGACGCACAGAAACAGAAATTGAAATATGCAGGCACATACATAGACACACAAACACACATTGAATCATGAATCATACAGACCGTGAACAGACAATTTGGTGCAACCAGTCCGTGCCGACCATAATTTCAAATTAAACGAAACACACATTCGTGCACTTGGACCATTTACCTCCTAATGTTCTCTTATTCATACATTTTACTAATTGCATTTTAGGCGTTGCAATTGTATTCACTACCACTACTTCCGTTGGAATATCATATCATACAGAGATACATTGCGTGGAAAACAAATACCCCTCATGTACTTCTTATTTTCTTTCTCATGCCATTTCAAAATTATCCTCTATTGTTGAGTTACTGTATCCTGGGAAAAAGTACATCAGCCATTCACTTTATTCATAATCCTCATCAGTGAGTTTTGAATGAAAGCTTGCAAAGCATCTTTCTAACCATTTTGTGTACTTGGGACACAAAAATCAAATACTTCTACCTGAACCCCTAAGTCTCTGTTCTGCAACTCTACCAAAGTCTCTAATTTTCATGATATAATTCCCTCTAATTTATTCTACGACTAATGAAATAAATTTTATTTCAACAATTTCAAATCCAACTTCCACTCCTTCGCCCAATGATTGTTTTTAAGGCCTCTGGACATCCCCTCTTCCATAAAAATAACCCTATCCGCACCTCACCCACAACCAATCCCGAGTAGCCTCCAAAGTTTGGCTTTGATTTTCAAAAATTACCCTGAGCTCCGTTGACCTCCGTTGTAGGCGGGAGTGGTAAGAGGTTGGACTGCCGACCCAATCATTGGGAGGAGGGCTGGTAAGTAATCAGCTGCCTTATATAATTTATGGTATTAGGAACATGGCATTGTCGCGTTAGTTGCAGGATACAGTGATCGTTGCTTGACATCAGAAATTATGCTCCTTCTTTTACTGTAGTTTTTGGAAATAATGATTTTTTTTCGTGCTCCTTCAGACTGCAGAGTGTGTCTGCTGGATTTTTTGTCCTAATGTTGCAGTTTCTAGATTACAAACGATTTAGCTGCACATCATAGCCAAGCAATTGTAGATGTCAACAGTTTATGTCAATGGCAGCTCATATGAAATCTTCATCCTACAGTTGAGACAATTACCTTGCACCTTTAAAAAAAAATAAGTGTTTTAACTTTGTACCCAGTAAAATTGTGTGGCAATTATCAGGGCTTTTGCTGAGTGGTCGATGTTTCTCTGTCTCTGGACCCAATGTCTGCATTAAAATTCCATAGAACAGTTTCATAATATGTCTGAACTAACTGATTAAAATGATTTCGTAATTGTGTTTTAATTTGTAAGGAAGATGCGTTGGTATTGAATTACAGAATTTAGGCTCGGAGTGACTGAAAGACAGCCATTCTTTTTTGATTGGAGTCAAATTCTCGCCAGACAGTTGTTGATAAAAACCATGACCGGCATGGATTGGGAAAATAGTCGCGATGGTGGACGAGTCCAAAACTAAAGGCAAAGGTTTTATGTGAGAGGAGAAAGATTTAAATGGGACTGATGGGGCAACTTTTCACACAGAGAATGCATCATTGGAATGAACTGCCACTGTAGATGGTGGAGGCTTCCACAATTGCAACACTATAATACAGTGGTGGGCACTGCTGCCTCACAGCACTGAACATCCGATTTCGTCTCCAGCCACAGGTGAATGTCTGCGTGGGGTTTGTGTATTCTCGATGTGTCTGCATATATTTCTGCTGGGTGCTCCGATTTCTTCCTAATGTAGAAAGAGGTGTAGTTTAGATAGGTTGCCCTTGGTAAATTACCCATTGTGTTCAGCAATGTGTAAGTAACTGACTGAGCCATGGGAAATGTCGAGTTCAGATCTTTGCAGAATTCGTACAGAATTGCTGGGTCAAATGGCCAGTTACTGCACTGTGTGGATGTCATAATTTAAAAGGCATCTTCATGTTGACATGAATAGTAAACTCTTAGCGGCATGTGGGCGAAATTCTGTTAAATAGGAAGAGATTGTTTGAGGATACGAACGAGTTGCTGTGAGAGGGGTCTGTTTTCATGCAGTTCATACAGTTTATCCAAATTCAACAAGATATTTCTATTATTTCCAGTAACAATATTCACTGTCCATGACAGAACCACATTTGATGTCATCTGAAGACATGATAAATATGCCTTCTGTAAGTATATCTAGATCGTTCCTACAAATGGCAATCAAAAGTGGATCCCATAAAGATCCCCTGTGGAATACTGCTGGTCACGGCTCTCCAGGCACGAAAAACAAATCGGCACGAACACAAAACCCCCTGCCTCTTACCATTAATCAGAAACACACCAAAGCAGGCAAACTTAAGGAGATGCAGACGTATGGTCACAACAGTGTCTACAAGAAAGAGGTAGTTATGTTTCGATCGTAAGTGGATTCAGGATTACGATGAGAATGCAGGGAAATTGCGTTGACATTCCTTCCATGTTGATCAAAAGAAGAGTCGCATTGTCGGGACAAACGACCGAACCTGCTCCATTATTTTTCTATTCTCTGTGGTCAGCAGGTATCAGAATTTTATTCCCAAGCGAGCAATGTCGGCTGATTTTGATAAATACCTTGCTGATCAGAGTCCACGAAAGTGTGATGTATTTTTCATGGTCTGGATGTCCTACATGTATTCATACTTGTTGTACCCCGATTTCTCAAAAGAAAAGGTGGCCTGCTGTGAGGTTAAAACTCTTTGAATTTAAGAGTTGCCCCATTGAAGATTGAATGAAGGTGAGACGGTTATTTTATTTGCCGTTACATGTGGATTATTCACTTTAAGTCAGAGAACTGGCTGTGTAAATTGCTAATGAGATTCTTGGGTTGAACATGATTCCCAAATTTGCCAAGAAAGCTTAGAAAAACAGGGAAAGGCAATGTTTTTAGAATTAGCAACTAGGTAAGGTTTGTATTTTACCTGAAACAAAAATAACTGAAATTGAAAGAGAGTTTATCGGAGAGACAAACAATGCACTAGTGTTAGAAAAAGTTCGATAACAATCCAGTAAACTGAAGTTACAAGTTAAGAAAATGTAAAAAAAGAGCCATGAAACAAATAGGGAAAGAGAAGAAAAGGAGAGACAGAAAACGAAAGAGAATAAACAGAGAGAGATGAAAGGAAATGAGAGAGAGAAAGAGAAAGAGAGAGTGTCAGAAAAGAGAAGAAGGTAGGGGAGAAGGAGAAACATACAGAAAATTGAATTTCAAAGTTGAGAATTACTGTGGGAAGTCAAGTTAACGGGATGTAAATAAAAAAACAGTGTCCTGATCCAGACAAATATTTTAAAACATGGCCACATGTTCATGAGGAAGATGTCGAAGCCTTCTTTAATTCTTTTGAAAGTCAGATGAGGCTCAGAGAGAGGTCACAGAATTTGTGGGCAATACTATTTTAGACTGATGTGTTAGGCAGATCTGGTGCAGCATTTGAAGCGCTGGCAGATGAGACTGTGCGAGATTATGCCCATATCAAACAGGCTAGTTTGAAGAAATATGAATTAATCAAAGCATACAGACGGCGGTTCATTAAAATATTAAAGGAAGCAGGTCATATTTATACTGAATTTGAAAGAATTAATATTTAATTTTGGAAGATGGTGCAGGTCAAAAATAACCAATGAGGCCATAAGAGAGGTTTTCTTGCTTGAATAGTTTAAGTAAAGAACACTTCCAGAGATGATAAGAATTCGTGTGGATTTACAAATAGTTCAAAAAGTGAGAAAAGCAGCAGAGACGGCAGATGATTATGCACTGGCGAATTAGGCAATGTTCAGTTAATGACAAAAATGCCATCCTGCCTGGGATAGAGATTGGGAGAAAGGGACGTCCTGCTCTTCATCAAAGAGCAGAGCACACTGGTTTTAGTTTACCACGATTAACTAAGAGGCACACAATTGTGAAACAAGGATGAAAATGGTCTCGTGCTTCTACTATTGGAAAGTGGGGCAAGTAAATTCGGACTGCTGGTCATTAAAGAATGGTACTGTTGGGAATGATGTCTTAAAAGTGGCAAAGCAAGTGGCAGGATTTAAAATCAGGAAGTGGATGCAGACCGTCAGTAGGAGCCGGATATGAAGTTAATCTCTGACCTCGGCAAAGACTTCGCCTCTGTAGTTGAAGCATAACCAAAACGAATATGGGAGAAGCGAAATAATTTATAATTTTTGTACATAGAAACTAATCACTTTCGAAGAATAAGAGATGGACACATTTGCACTCATACCTAACTGTTACCCGCAAGAGTGGTAATCTGTGGTATTTTGGGCCAAATTTAGCATTTCCCGATTTACGATCATGTTGGAGTGAAAAAAAAATGATATACGGCTGGATAATCAACAGTCAGACTGATTGCCAGAGTGTCGCTTCCAGCAATACCGTTTGTTCTTGAGAACAATTTCGCAGTACCCAAGTTGGGAGTGACAACTCTTGTTGTGGGGAACCCAAAGGAAGGTCTGGGGAAAGAAAATTTGATTTTTTTTCCAGAACGTGTAAAAACATGATCTCATTGTCTTAAATAACAGCAAGTAGCAAAAAAAAAGGAATGGCGAAGGTGTTAAAGTTCAGCAAGCGGACATCCTGTTTAATGTAATGGCGCAGGATATAACTGCACAGGAAAAGGGCCGGGCAGATGTGTTCATTGTTGGATGGGTAATGGGCTTAGAACAGAAATATGTGGTTAATACTATGTATTGATGCTTATTCGGATATTGAGTTGAAACCTATTCCTGAGGATTGTTGACTTAAAGATATAGTCCTCAGTTTGAAGTGGAGAACATGGCCGGTTAGTGCAGAAGACAACTTGGCAGGCGTGCACCAGATTGTGTTGCTGCTAGTACATAGATTAGACGTGTTATGGCAAGCCACTGAGTTACACGTCGGTGATTACCAAGATGGCCTGGAACGCATAAGAATACAGTTAAGTTTTGTCATACAACTCATACATGCAAATGGTAGATAAGCTACAGAAAATAATAAAACCATCACTATTCTTGCCAATTCCTAATGTCAAAGAATGTTCCATGTGGGTTATCATTGATCGTATGAACCCCCTCCATAAAGTTAAAATTGGTAATAAGTACTGGTGATTCAAAACGGATGTGCCTACCAGATTTCCATTAAAGAGTATGAAGACAAAATGATGGAGGAGTTATCAGCTTTTCTCACACAGTTTGAACTACTAGAGAGATGCAGCCAGACGAGGAGTTACATTTTGTAAGGAAGTCACTGAGAGGGTTGTCATACTGCAGTTAAAATCAAATGCGTTTGATCCTCAATCCTCGGGAGATTTGGAATAGAGGCATCAGATCTGAAGACATGTAAAGAGCTTCCTATCAGATTAATCCTAATGCTTGTGGTAACGGTATCCCGTTTGTATTGTTTACCTCCATATATACCGCAAACAAATCTATTCACTTTACTCTGTTTGAGGTAATCTTTGGAAATGACGTGACAGCTCATTTCACAGTAAGTAAACAAAAACGAATTGGCATGACTGAAGTCGGTGATTTCACACTTGGATTATGTATCAGAGGTGAGGAAAGGGGTTAAATCGTACAGGTACGTTGGTTGAATAGCATCTGAAGACATTGCAGTGTTGAGTTATTCATCTGGCAGATTGAACTTCGCAATTGTCCCGTGAAGATAAAATATTATCATTCGTACAAATATTAGAGGATCGTGTTAAAGTCAAATTTAGTGGTCTCAACCAAATAGAGAAAATGTTGAGTCAGATAAGCTAACCAGTTAAAAAAAAATTGGATGTGCAATGCAAATATGCCGAAAACTGACTATACTGGAGAGGGGGATCGAGGATCAGGTGTTGGTAACTGCCCTGCAGAGTGAGGAATCACATCCAAATGTAATGGTTTTGATGCGCCTCAAAATGCTATAAACAATAAGGTGTCTCTGAAAAGTGGAATGTGTTATTGAAGCATCCGTCAGAGAAGCAGAAATGCCAGTGGAAAGGCTTGTGCAGCAGAGTGAGAGCATACACAGAAATTAGGTGAGATGGGCGAAAGCTGTTTTACATGATGCAGACGTAGGAAATGGAGTTCAGACAAAACAACACCCGTACAGACTCAATCTTTTCAAAGCCACACTGTTCTTGAAGGAAGTGGATACGATGTTCAACAAAGATGTCTTCAAACAGAATCAGAGTGAGTGGTGTTTGCTGATCGCGTTAGTTCCTAAAACTGCTGGAACTGAACGATTTAGTGTGGACTATCAGAATGTCAACGCCATAATAAAATCGGACGTGAATATAATAGCAGGCTTCGAGGACAGTATAGAGAATGTTGGACAAGCCTGGAGAATCGCTAAATTGAAAATTATGCGTGGTTATTGACAGTTATCTTTCTCAGAGATAATAAAGTACGATTTGGCGTTTCTCGTCTCGAATCGTCTCTATTAGTTCAAAGTAATGTTGTTGTTGGAATGAAGAACTTACCAAACGCACCAGCCACGTTCTAAAGACTCAAGAACACTCTGTAGTTGTGTTCATAAACGCTGCTGTCAATCTGGACGCTGTAATGGTTTTTAGTGAGTCATGGAATGATGACATGTTGCAGTTGGCAGATAGCTTTGAACGATTTAGAGAAGCAAAACTGGTAAAATGTTGTAAGAAAAGATAATTCGCGAAAGCAGAGGTGATGCTATTGGTTGTGACATCTCTTATGGAAGGTTAATCGCAAGCAATGCCAATACAGAGAGGCGAGCATGGTGAACTTAGTAAAGTTCAGAAAAAATATCAGTGTGAGTGATGGCATTTTGTTTTTTGTGGGAAGGCTCAAACATCAGAACATTATGTAACTGGAGAGCAAATATTGCACTTGGTTTTGCAGAGGGATTTGTGTGACCTGGTACATGAATCGGTCCACTGCATGATACAAACAGAATTATGTCAATTCAACTTTACTGGGAAGAAATCACATCGCCAGGAACTTTCAAAAGCAGAACAACATCAGAAGCAGAAGAATATTTGGGACGTTCTCTCATTCTCCATTTATCATTAGTTCATGTAATATTTGGACGATGTTCTTTCCAGTTAATACTGTGCATTGATGTTGTTTTTCGGTTTGTGCTGAAACGTGCCCATGCGTCTGCGTATATGTTTGTGCGTGTGCATACTCGCGCACATGCACGTGCCAGTACTTTTCAAAAGAGAAATATCAGTGTACATATTTGCATAATGAAAATTGTTTTGTTCATTTATCTTTCCATCATCGTTTGCAGATTAAAAAAACGCACCTTTCTTCATCAATCTTCGTTGTCATGTCTTCAACAAACCCAATTAAGTTAGTGAGACCCGATTTCCGACATGCAAAGCAATGCCGAATATGTCCAAATAGTCTGAACCTTTAAAAAACCAGTCTGATTCGTCCTGAAAACAGACGCTGACAGAGTCTGAAACGTATATTATTGGCCATTTCCCGTGCGTTTCACAGGAACAGCGAAGCGTTGTTAGCTAAGAGGACGTACTAAGTCGAGATAATTATTGTTTTTCACTTTGGAAAGTTTTCAGTTTGGTTATATTTAGTAATAACTGCGACGCATGCAGGAACATGATTGATAAAAAGGAAACTGTGGCAAGAAACGCTTGGTAACTCACTAATGGATTCATTGTAGAAGGCGATTCTGTATGATAGGATTTTTTGCATTTTAAAGGTTCAGACTATTTGGACATATTCGGCATTGATTTGCATGTCGGAAATCGGGTCTCACTAACTTAATTGGGTTTGTTGAAGACATGACAACGAGGATTGATGAAGAAAGGTCCTTTGACGTTCTCAGTATGGACAAAGGCAAGGCTTTTGATAAAAGTTTTCATGCCAGAAAATCTATATGGTTGAGATAATAAATAGGTGCAGGATGAGCTGTATAATTGACTATAAAATTAGATTGAAGTTACGTGACAGAGACTGGCTGTAGAAGATTACTATTCAGAATCGACGACTGTGACCAACGATCTGCCACAATGATCAGTGCTGAGTCTACTTCTTTTCATCAATGTATTTAAATTATTTGGAAGTGAATATCTTCATGATTAGTAAATTTATAGATTACATCAAAATGCATCGTGCAGAGTTCACCGAAGAATATTATCGCAGAGTTAAATGGGACCTTGATCAGTTTGCCCAAATGGCTGAGGGAAATATCATGTTTAATTTAGATTAATGTGATGTGTTGCATATTAAGAATGCAAGGCAGGCCAGTGCATATACCATTTATGCTGGGGCTCTCAGGAGTATTGCTGAGAAAAGGGACCCCCAGATTGCACGCATATTTGGATTTCGAATTGGAATTAAAAATCGATAGGTTGGCAGAGAACGGGCATTTGTCACACTTCAGGTCATTGGTCAATATTCTGATCCCAGGAGTTGGAATGAAATGTTGCGTATGCATAAGAAGTTGGTAAGACCACATCCAGAACACTGAGTTCAATTTGGTTCACCCTGCAATGTAAAGGATGTTGATAAAGTCGAGATGGTGCAGAAACATTTTACAAGGATGATAGAACGACTACAGAATTTTACCACTGGCAAAAGGCTGGACAGTATTATAGGGCAAAAGGGAGGATTGCAGATGATGGAAATCAGAGTCTATATTAGACTGAAACTCAGAAAGCATGACACGTCAGGCAGCAGCCGAGGAGCAGGAAAAAGGATGTTTCGGATAAACGCCCTTCAGTGCAGCACCGGAGGCCGAGAGGTGGCATTGAAAAGCTTTATAAAATCATGAGAGTCCTGGGTGGCATGAATAGCAAAGTTATTTTTCCCAGGTTGGCGAGTTCGACATTAGAGGGCAAACGTTTTACGTGAGAGCTGTCAGGGAAACTGATGGAAGCTGGTAAAATTACAATAGTTAAAAGGCATCTGGATGGGCAAATTGATAGGAAGAATTTGGAGGGATGGTGACAATTACTTGCAAATGGGACGACATCCATTTAGTATAACTTGTTTGCGCTGGGATACTTACATGCTGTGCGACAAGACAAAGTGATGAGGAGAAATTATTTTAAAAAAGCTATTTCAAGTGGAAATTATCTTCGCCAGACGTTTATGGTTCCTTTTTGTTTCCATTTACTAAAAATGAGTTAGCTAAATATTTGGCAGAGTAGTGAGTCAGTGATAATGGGACACAGACAAGAAAGTGAGTCTGACACCACAACCTGATCAGCCGCGATCCTGATGGCTGGTGGAGAATGATTTGACGACCCACTCCTGCTCCTTGATCCTCCTTGCTTTTCTTTTAGTTCAGTCCCTCAAACCTGCTAGACAGAACGAGTTGTAGGCCACTTACTCCTATAACCTCTTGTACAGAAGCAGAAGAAAACATTCACCATGTCAAGACTGTCACACTCAGTTTGGGGTTTTTCCGAAAGTATAATTGGATTAACCAAGCTAATTACCATAGAGACCCCTCATCCCACTTTAAGAGATTTCCCTCTCTGTTAATGTTGCTTCATTCATTTAGTCATGTTGTGGAAACAGATTCTTTGTGACTACAGTTCTCATACCTCATCCAGAGTTGACTCACAAAGATGTTGGTCTCTGTGAGTACAGACATCAATAACAGATGTTCTGGAAGCTAAATTTAAATAACTTTCCAAGAAGTAAATGTGAGAATATCAGAAAAAGGAACAGTTCATTTGCGGTCCAAATCCACCTTGCCTTTCGCGAAAATTATGATTGATCTGCTCTTGGTCTCAAATCCTCCATGATGTACAATTCATCATTGCCCCTCAATTCTCTGACAGATCGTAATCAATCGAGATTCTCTTTACATATGCTTAGAGTGATCCTGTTCCCCAATTCTCTGCAAAGTAAAATTCCTGACATTCATTACCCTCTGTTTGAATAAAACATTGTCTGCTCCTAACCCATGGCCTATTGATAAGAAAAAAAGAACACAATTGCTCATTTAAGAGTCACTGAAACTTATATCAATTCATTGTTTCTGACTGAGTGTGAAATTTAGGAGCAGGAGGGAAATTGCATTTCATGGAAATCGTTTGTATCCTCTCCACTGTTTTGAGTCATTCACATTTCAAGGGAAGATTTATCATCACTTGACTTCAGTCATCTCAGCCACGTGACACCAATGCAGGAGATGGTCTGGGAAGCTTCCTCGACCCCGGCACCTGCTGTCTTTTTTCATAGAGTAGCTACAGTTTAGAAGCAAGCCGTTCTTCGCATTGAGCTGACTCTTATAAGAATAGGGGTGTTTACTGATGATTACGCAATGTTCAGAACAATTTGTCCCCCTCAGCTCCTGAAGAAATCTATGTCCATGTACAAGAAAACCTAGACAGCATTCAAGTTCGTGCTTTTAAAATGTCAGTAATGTTCACCTAGCAGCTCTGACAGTCCCTGCAAAGTTCCACAGTAAATAAAGGAGCACATTCAACACCTCAGTCTGGATTCACAAGACTATGGGGAAGTCATTCACCCCAACAAAACTATGAGACAAGAAGTGGAATAGCTCGTTCCGTCAATCCGCCCAGTTGCACAAAATCTCAAGGAGCCTGCTCAGACTCATGCGTCACTTGCACAGAATCAGAAATAATCGATTTCTCACCTGGAGCCAATTACACAGGCACAGTAGGAGGCCATTCAGTTCCTCAAGTTACTAACAAAGGACCGAGAAGGGATCAGTGATGCTTCAACACCAGAAACAGATGGAGCAGGGACAGCACAGATAGGCTGCTCCACATTGTTCCACGTAGCTTCAGTATGCATTGTACGACAGGTTACTTTAAAATGATTTTCTGCCTGTAGAAATGAAGCCTTTTTAAAATCTCGGTTCGGAGGCGTTTTCCATCTCCAAGAAGTCAGACCCATGTTCTTTCCGGAAGTCGGGCGCTGGTGGGAATTCTGAACTGTTTCAGAATTAAGATTTTGTCGTTGCTGACAAGAGTGTTGATAACCTAACTTTCAATGCAGCGTCACACAGCAACAACAGTTTAAAGTATTCACAGTTCATTCAGAGCCTGTACCACTCTGTTCATAACCTTTGCAGGTCAACAGAGGCTCGCACTTTACCGGGAGTTGGATAAATGTATGAAAATTCGCACCGTATCAATGGTTATTTGAGACATACTCTGTGACCGGCCATAACCATCAATTTTCACCTTCAAGGTTTATGTAAATAATTGTATCTCGGGTGCAACTTATTGTCGTGTGGGTATGTTCGCCGAGACATTGATTTGCAGTTGTCTCCTTCCATGTCTACGTAACATATTCAGTAGTTTGGAACATTCTGTTAATCACTGCTGTACAGTGTCTTGTGGAACTTATTTGCTTCCGTCCCTACTGCTTACAGATGTTGGTCCCACTTCTTCATTGTCGTGGTATATTGAGTGTAGATCAGTAAGGTTGTTGATGGAGTCTGTGGATTAGTACCATGCATCTAGAAATGTTCTGGCTGTTCATTGTTTCGCTCGGCAAATAGTCATTTTATCTTCACATTCGAATGTTTAGTCTGAGGATGAGCTAAATAGAGGATGTTCAGAGAATATCTAGAAGCATGGCAATCATCCACAGATTCCATCAATATACATATGCACGCACAACCAATATATTGTCCACTACACGGAACAACTAGAATAGGCAATTCGCAGCAGTTTTGGAAGAACCAGATAAATTCCAGAAGACGCAATACAGCAGGGGTTCCCTGGAGGTTCCAAACCACTCAAGATTTCACCTGGAATGGGGATGAAAAATATCCAAATCAACTTGTCAGCTCGGGGAAAACACTCACAACCACGGTATTTTCAACTTCTTATTTTGCCATAGTACTACAAAATAAGCATGTATTGTACTCCTCATGGTACCATCATGCCCGAGTTTACTAGAGTGTCTCAGTGACAAAAAGACGTCGTTCTGCATTTAAGAAGGTACATCACTACACAGCACCTCAAATACTCTTGCAATAAAGCACTATCATTGGGAAAGACATATTTACTCTGGTACTTCAATCACTTTGCACGAAGGGGCACAAATCTTTTACTTGCGAGCTACCCTGCACTAATTCTGCTTCTACATAGAGAAGTGTGGTATAGAAATGTAAATGGAAAGTTTCAATTGAAAATACGATACACCATTAGACTGATTATCATGGCCCGTCAATCAGCTGCTGCCATAGCCTGCAGACATTTAGAAAGGCCACAGTTTCCATGGAAATGTATCACAACTGTTACCGGGTTCGCTGAAATGAAAATACATGAAATATCCAGTGTTTCAACGTGTGATTGGCATAAGTGTACATTATTGTGTCAAATAGAAGATTTTAAACAGTTAAAATGATCCAAACAATCAGTTTATAACAGCTCATCAGGTACATTGATTATTATGTGGATCGGCCAGTAAATTTATTTCATAAATAAGATAATTGCTTTTCCCATCTCATGAGAATGAAAGAATAATATAGAAATTGAAAGCGTCTGACTGTCAATGCAGCTGTTGTGCTAGAAATGACTCTTAAATTACATTCATTAATACCTTGGACATTTAATTAATTTACACCATCAGTATAATTAATTACATTTATTCAAATCACAGACGAATGAAGTTTGATTTGTTTATATTGTTTCTTTATGTGAAGAGATTAAATTAGCATTGTTATTGCAAAGTTAATGAACACATTATAATCAATTGTTGCAAATAGAATCAATACATTCCCAGTTTTCGAAAGAGAAGCTGAATGTATGCTTTCCAATTCCTCCGTTTCAGTAACAACTAACGCCTCAACATCTCGATGAAATAAATTTTGCAGATTTGTGCTGATCATATTCCTGCAGAGTGAGGAAAAACTGTATTCTTCCATTAATATTACTCCTCAGTAAACCAGAATTCTCAAAAATCATGTTAATTTGGCACATTGGTATAACATTACACACAAGCGGTGCAAAGCAAGGAGTAATATACAAGATATCCTTCTTCTGATCTGTCACTTCGCAATTCAAACCAGTTGTGCTTTGTCATGATGTTTATTAATAATTCAGCAGTACTGTTTTTTTAACGAGGATCCTACTCGAACATTGGTGGGCCTGAGTTTTCAATGATGGGATTCCTAACCCTTGTATCTCTTTTGCCATGATCTGTCTGCTGTTGTCAATCGCTTGTCACCTATGTTCACATAAAATACTTACATTTTCGCATTCACGATTTTCACTCGACTGATACACACAACGTCAGATGCTCCCTGCCAGTCCACATTCTGGTAAAATGACCTAGCATAGGCATGTCTCAGATACACATTAAAAAGCGCCACTACACCACCAAATCACGCTGCTTGAGGTTGAGGGCCCGGTAATTTGCTTGTGCTTGAGAGGCACACCAGAGGGTGAGATAGTTTGGACTCTGAGAGATTTTTATCCTCGAATGGCGATAGCTAGCACGAGGGGACAAAGCATTAAGTTGAGGGGTGACAGATAGAGGATAGATGTCAAGCATAGTTTCTTTACTCAGACAGGAATAGGGACATAGAATGCACAACTTGCAGCTGTAGTAGACTGGCTAACTTTAAGAGCATTTGAATGACCATTGGTAGGCATATGGGCGGGAAAGAATAATGTAGGTTAGATTTGCTTCAGATTCGTTAAACGGGTCGGTGCAATGACGAGAGCCGAAGGGCCTTCATTGTGCTGCATTGTTCTATGTTCTATGTTCTCTAACATAATTATCACACCCGCATTATTGTCCCCATCACAAATTCATTTTCCCCTTTGTTTAACTGGCAAGGTAGCTTAGTAGCTAGCACTCCTGCCTCACAACTCCAGGCAGCTGGCTTCTGTTCCAGCCAAAAGCGCCTGTCTGCTTGGAGTTTGAACATTCTCCCTGTGTCTGCATGGGTTTCCTCCGGGTGCTCTGCTTTCTTCCCACAATTCAATGATTTGCAGGTTCAGTGAATTGGCCAAGCTAAATAATTCATAGTGTTCAAGGAATTGTAGATTCGGTCCATTAATGAACGGTAAATGTAAAGTTAAAAGGTAGGAGTATGCGTCGATGTTGGAGACTCTACGGAGGTTTGGTGTGGAGTTTTTGGGTCAAATTGCCTGTTTACACACTGAAGGGTGTCTCGTCTATTCTATTCTTAACCAAACACGTGCAAAGCAAGTGCACTTTTTTCTCAGTCTCGATAGTTTCATTATTTGGCTTCCCTCAACAACCTTTGAATGTTTACGTTATTGCAACGTTACAACTTGAATATTACTGTGGATTACGCAATCTGATTTGCCCAACTGTGACATGCCTTCTCAATAGGCCCCTCTTCCAGGTGCTTTATTTTAACTTTTGATTTCTTTCATCTTGCAAAAATAGAAAAGATTATCATATCTTTCTCCCCTTTCTTTCTCTGAGACCATTTGTTTTCCTTCAACAAACCAACCAACGAAAAAAACATTTTATTCTACTAATGTAGTAAGAGCGCTTCAATATGTGGTTTTGGACCTTTGACATTCATCTTTACAAAAAATACTTTCAATTCATTCAGGATGTACAGAATTCACTGGCTGTATATTCATGATGGTGTTGCTAAATACCTTGATGATAGTGGTCTTGAGTTACCTTCTTGATATACCAACATTCATGTGTTATCCGGAGGTATGCAATGTTGTTATGGACCAAAAATCCACATTTATCATCCATTGAGTTTGAATGATTTGAGGTGTATTTCAAAGACAGGATATGAATTTCGTCTTGCAGGGAAAACTTGTGAATGATGAATCACCTAAGTATCTGATGTTTTTGGTTACCAGATGGTGCGAGACATAAGTTTGTATGATGTTGTCTAACAAGGTTTTCGAGTTTGAAATTTTTTAAAATAAAACATGTGCTACCATGTGTCGGCAGTGGCGGCTTTTACAAGGATCCAGTTTCAATCAATTGTGTAGTTGTCTGCAATGTTATAAAGTTATTGAATGTTGTTCAATGTGGATGTACTACGCAAAGATGAATGAATTTTATTACACTGTTGACGTGTCCCATGAAATTGTTCACAGACTTCGGAATGTCATCAGTTCCAATGCCGATAACGTTTTGGAATTCTTGAGGCCACTGTTTTTGCTTTTGGTAACTGGAAAGTTATCGGACATTGACAGCGTGGGATTGGATGCAGCAACTGCTACTGAAGGTCAGGCAGTGTTGACTAAATTGTCTCTTCTACAAATGGTTATTACCTGATACGTCTGTGGTGTATTTGTTAACTGTCACTTCGAAAGACATTCCAAGTTAGTTCAGCGTCACGAGTGAACGCAATGATCACGATCTGAACCACAATTCTAACTGGTGATCGCTCGATCAAGTATGAGAGCGAACCATGCAGATTTCTATGCTGACTCAAAAAACTATCTGCCACAACCGCACCTGTCAATGTAAGTTTCAGTGACATTAGTTTTTAATATTACAAAGATCCATGTGTGCCACATTACGCAAGAATGGCTTGGATTCCAAGGGCAATCAATATCACCTTCAGAGTTCAGGTTTTTTCCATGTTTGAATCAGGTTTGTCGTGGCGAACTGAGTGGCCACATTGTCAACCAAACTGAGCTTATGTGAAAAGGTGATCATGAAGGAAAACTCCACATCCAGCTGTTAATATGCTTTTCCCTCACTTAACTGGTTATCAAGAGTCGCGGACCAAGGCGAGTTTAGAGATAGCGAAACAATTAACTATTGACAATGAGCATCATTTGAGAGCTATGTTTGAACCAAGGGACAGATTAATTGTTTCCTTCATTTTATGCAAAGAATATTTAAGCACAGTTTTCAGATTGCCAGACTGATGCCAGTATTGGAGCTGTATGGAAACACTTCAAGTTGCAGTATGTTGTTAACGACCAAATTTCGGTTGAAAGATTATCATATTCATGGATTATGCATTATCCACTGCATTCAGCATTGTATTCTCCAACAGTCCAAAGATGTCCAGGCGAAGTGGTTTAATCATGGGAAAAGCAGATTAACAAGGATTGGATGCTATTCAGAAGATTGTTGTGCACTCAATGGGACTGCATCCACACTGTAGAAATTCAATAATTCAATAATATCTGACAAATCTGCATGATGTGAACACCAAGATCATTTAATTTGTTTCTTTCACCAGGAATATCGTTGTTCATTCGGACACTTCATTTCCCTGATAGATTCAGGCGGCCGAATCAGGAACATATACAACTCTAATGCCTTATTTGCCTTCGATTGTGCCTTTGGCAGCGTAAATGCTGCATGACCATTCTAACTTATCTTTACATATTAGGACGACTACGTTTATTGGGACATGTTTCTGCATATTCCCCCAGTCAATCGAGTACTCTTGAATTCTGTTCCTTTTCTGTGCTTATAATTTCATCCAGTTTAGTGCAATCCAGAAACTTTGAAGTTGCAGCCCACATTACCAGTGCAGTAACATCATCCAAACTAATGAGCAGATGTTCTTATTTTGATCTTTGGTATTAGCTGTTTCAAATATTTCTCCTACAAAGACAAAGAACAGATTAGGCAGCCGTTTTTAACTGACATCATCTTGTTGATTTACAACTTGCTTGCCATCACTCTGATCAGTGCATAAAACTGTGCAATTTGCATTTTGAAAGGTTTTTACACATGACTGAACTGCTTTATTTCTGATCAAATTAATTTAAATTAGCTATTTTAATTTAGCCTTTAATTGTACGCAGAAGAATGCTTTCACTGTTCTACACATTGTTCAAAAAAGTAACAGATATTAAGACAATAAAATTAAATACCAACTTGACCTAAATAAGATGCCAACTTTCTCAGCGACTATTAAGTTATGCTTCCTCTTTACTTTGCGTTCTTGTTCTTTATTTCAAACAAAATGGAGGAAACTTATTTATTTTGGTTGACATATTTGAATCAATATCTGTTTTGAATTTGTTGTTTATTCATCAAAACTAAAATCATTTCGCCTCCATCTGAATTAATATTATCATTTCTGCCTCCTATAAATTAATATTCCACTCATCGACTCAATTCAGAAATTTGGGGCACTCAGCAATATATTCAAATACATGACACCGAACCTTGCACCATAGACAATCAAGATTTGATCCAACATTCCAGTTCGACAGCAACAGCTTCTAAACTATGATCTGAGTAACATCGTCTTGGAAACACCAGAAAAAAATGTGCACAATTTCATTCACGGGGTACTTGAAACTCGGAATTGGGGCCGATGCAGGTCATTCAGACAATAAACCGTCCAGCAGAATTTAATTCAACGACGGTTGAAATAATGTTCAGCTCAAATCTGCATTCCCTTGCTAAAACCTTGCTTCTCAATAATCCGCATGCCTCTATTGTGAAAGAAATCAAGAACTTGGCGTTTGCCACATTTTCAAAGTAAGACTTCTAAATACACTTATCATTTGGGAGGGGATAAAATGGTTTAATCAATGTTTTAAAGTGATACGCCCGGTTTCTAGAAGGAAAATTCTGGTTGGAACAACTGCAACAATAGGAAGTATATAATATGAATTTGAACCACGTCAGGATCAAACATGTCAGTTCCACTCAAAATTTTAGAAAACGAAAGCAACTTTGTAAACACCCTACTGTACTCCAGCCAATACAAGCCAGACCTCAGCATCTTTCGCAAATAGGCAAACCAGTCATTGAATCATAATTGTGATTAATTGGGGTAGTATGGTGGCTCAGTGGTTAGCGTTAATGCCTCACAGCGCCAGGGACCCGGCTCGATTTCAAATTCAGACAACTTCTGTCTGGAGTTTGCATATTCTCCCCGTGTCAGCGTGAGTTTTCTCCAGGTACTCCAGTTTTCTACCACAATCTGAAGATATGCAGGCTAGGTGGATTGGACATGGGAGATGTTAGTAGGGTGTGGGTCTGAATGAGATTGTCTTTGTATGGAGAATGCGGACTTGATCGGCCAAATAGCTATCGCGATTGCATTCTATTCTCTTATTCTCGGAATACTTTTCAGTGTATTGATAGTCTTTGTTAAACAAGGCGTCCAAAACTTTAGCGCAATAATTCCAGATTTGACCTCCCTGGTGCTTTACATAGCTGGAACATTACGACCTAAACATTAAAATTATATTCTCATTGCAATAACCCTAAACGTTGTATTTTCGCTCATATCTAGTTGCTGCACCTCATGGTGATGCCTAGATCACACAACATCTTCGAGCTTTGTATATTCTGATTATTCCAATGCCATGCTTTCTTTTGTCAATTTGTACAATTGCATATTTTGACACATGAAAATTAATTTGATAAATTTTGCATGTTCACTTAATGTATCTATATTTATTACAGTCTCCTTTTACTATCGTAATCCCTAACTTTTCTTTACATTGACTGGGACTTCCCGAGAGTCAGGAGCTTAGATCGGGCAGAATCTGAATGTGGGAGAATTTAGGGAGGCAATATGTGTATATTTCAATGAGGAAAGGGGTCGCATAACAGCTTCTATTTGGGGAATGAGCACAAATACGAATTTTTAGTCACTGTGGGGGAGCATGTCGGGAACAATGATCGTAGTACTGTGAAATTTGGAGCAGTTATGGATTAGGATGAAACTAGTTGCCAATTGAAAAGGTAAATCGCGGGAAGGCTAATTATAACAATAATAGGCAGGAACTGGATTCATTAGAATGGACCAAATGTCTGAAGATGAATCCACATGTCCACATCTGACAGATGCAAACATTTTAAAGACAGTTAGTCAGAGTTCGTGACAAAAGACATTCTTGTGGACATGAAAGGTATGGATGGCAGGATTTGGGGAATTTGGGTAACAAGGACATTGAAAGAGTAGTCAAGATAAAAAGAGGACTAATGTAAGTGTTCGAAAGCTGGAATATTACTAGACCGCTGAGTAATATAAAGAGAGCAAGGCAAAAACTTAAAGGAGGAACGAGGAGAGCGAAATAATATCGGAAACGCCTTTGACAATTAGTTATAAGGAGAATCACAAGACATTTTACGCGTAAATTAGGAGCCAATGATAACTAGGGAACTAGTGTGTCCTTTCAAGGACAAATTAGTCAAGTTATGGTTTGAGCAGGATAAAATGGATGCAGCATTCAGTAAATAAGTTGCATCAGCATTTTCTACTGAGAAGGATATGGACGATGTTAAGATTTAGGATTGGAGTGTAATTGTTTTGGCATGTCGATATTAATGAGAAGGCATTGGGTATCTTGAAAACATATTAAAATATGTAAGCCCCCCGGAGCTTACGGAAACTCTTCCATGAAAGTAAGGGAGACAAATGTGGTAATTTGCAGAAATGATTGCATCGTATTTTGTGAGGCCTCAGAGACTGGGGGATAGGCAGTGCCGTTCCTATGGGGGAAAAAGGGCAAGACTGATACTTCGGGAAATTATGGGTCACTGTGCCTTACGTCATGTTGGGGACTTTGTTGGAGAGGATACTTATGGACAGGTCTAATCTGAATTTGGAAAAGTATGTTCGTATAAAGGAGAGTCAGCACAGATTTATGCACGAGACATTTTGTCTCACACATTTGATTGGGTTAATTTGATCAATGGGGTACGGCAGTGGAATGTATCGGCATCAAATTTCTTGAAGCATTTTGCAAGCTCCCTCCTGGTAGATTTGTTTAGGAGCGCACGTCAGGTGGAATACAAAGTGTGTCGGTGAGTTAGATACAAAATTGGCTTGGTTCCTGGAGAGAGACGGTAGATGTGGAGAGTGGTCTCCAGTCTGAAAATCTGTGACTGCTGGTGTTACAGCAGTTTCTGTAGACTGACCTCGATGCTTTACATTTAATTTGATTTATTGATTTTTTATGTTCCCGTTACTTAGACACACTGATAAATATCGTTTTACCTGCTGTCCATGGAAATCTACCTGATCTAAGTAAATCAGAATAATAGAACAAAATGCAGAATATATTGTTATGCCGGCAGAAAAAAAAAACTGCAGATAAAAATCATCTCTAGTACTTTGTGTGGTGCATTCATAATTTGGATAACAGTGAATTAGAAGCTGTTCCTGAAGGTGTTGATATAGATTTTGAAGCATTTTACCTTGTCAATCGATCTTTAATCGGGATGTTTCTCCCGTCCGAGCGAAGCGAGAGAACACTCCGAATTTTGCTTTCACTTGGAACCCAGTTGCCCTCATAAAATCCAGCTCAAATCGGAAGAGAGGTCAATGACCATATGATTTCCCTAGTGTGGCACGGCAGTTTTGTTCACTTCACATCTCAATGATTGCAAGCAGGAATGCCTTTGTTCCTGCCTCATAGACTATACATCCAATCCTGTGAAACACCTGTCCGATGATGGACAGCCCTATCGACACCCCTACTTACTATGATTCAATTATGTTTATCAGAAAACGTAATCATCAGGTATTGCGTTCTTACAATTTATGCCGATATTCACACTCAAACGTTAACTATTATAACTTTTTACAGATATTTTGCACAATTCCTTATCTGTAAGGATTGTTCAAATTCTGTTATTCATTGTAATAGGTTTTATGCGTGTTGCTCCTGTCAGCATTCTGTACCTAATGAGTTGTGTGCGGTTTCTGTCCCACATGAGGTTGAGGGTAAGTTTGTCACTGTCCCTCAATCATTCAGCTGCATTATAACATATTCAAGTCACATAGACTTTTTGGGATGTAAGTGACTGCCCTTATTCTCAGTAACTCTTCTCCCTCATAGGACTACATTCCTTTTTTCACTGTTAAGAGGAAAACTAAATCACTTTCACAGCTCAGTGCACTTTTCTGAAGCAATACATTAATACATGACATTACCCCAACCTTGTCGTTTGTGTCTGCTATTGTGCGAGCCGACTATGTTTTCTTATGATTGTTGCAAAATGAAAGCTGTCTGTTCTCACAGATCTCTTATCGAACAGTGTCCTGCAGTCATCTGCAGCTGTTGCCTTTACAGATATTCTGAAAATTAATTTGTACGGCTCTTTGTTCAAAATCAAGCCTGTTATGCTGAGATACCTCCTTCCCCAAAACAACCATTGTGCTAACTAATGGTCTGACCTTAATACTGGATCTGGTAATTTAATTCGGATAGTGCAGCCACATCATTACAAAGAGCGATCACGTTGTGCCACAGTTGTCAAGGGTCTGCCCCAACAGTATTTGACTGCAGATTTGGAATGTCTCTGTGCCATCTCGGTAGAACAGATTTCTAGGATTTATCTATGATAATTCTTCAACTGTAGCTCATTATCTGGGCAGACCTCTGGAATGTCAAGTGGTGTTGAAAGACTCGAGACAAAATGTGTCCCGTTTTCTTTCTCTTTCTTCTTATCTCCCTTTCTTTGTCACTGGAAATTTCAATCGGTATCTAACTCTTTCAGTTGAAGTCTATGCCGCATCATCATACTGAGATTACTACTGCCGTCAATATTTCTCACTTTCCTTTTCTTTCTTCCTTTCTCTCATACTCTCTTTGTATCCTTACTTTAACTTTGTATCCAGATTGCTATTTCCTACACCCCCCACTCCCCCTCCCCCAGTCTGACTGATGTAACGATTGTGATAGTCGTTACATAGAAGTTTGCATATCACGTTGGTTCTGCATATTATGGGTTTGGGGTCTTTCGTTCTCAATATGTTTGGTCAGCTGTTACATGGAACAATATGAGAAACTTTTTTTTTCCCCATATATCTTACATAGATCATTTGAGAGCACCATGCATTGTTCTATTCCAGTAAACATTGTGATGCCCATATTTGAAAAACCAAAAATAAATTCAGATATGTCTCCATGTAACTGTTAGCCAATCAGATTGACAGCAGAACTGTACACTGTGCACACTGCGATCAGTCCACATTTCAAAAAAAGGACAGTCATGTTTGCTATGCTTAGACAGAGGTGATTGACAGGGCGAGTGATTGTTGTGCATCAGATTAAGTGGGGGATAGATGGCTTGGGTAGGAAGAAACGATTCGTTTTGTTGGGAGGATGAAAGACCGTGGGCAATTATTTATAGTAAAGGGTGGAATGTTCAACGGATTTCTAAGGAAAAATACTTTTCGTCCAGAGATTAGTGGCAATCTCAAACTCACTGCGTATAAGTGCCAAGATCCGTTAACATTGAAGAAACATACAAATCTCAGCTTGAAATTTGAGGCTATGGCCCAAGAGCTCGACAACATAATTAGAAATGTTACGCAGTTATTTTTGTTTGGCATGCAGATAATTTGCTCAAAAGTATTTTTTGTTATACTAACATTGCTCATCACCTACTCGTTCAGATGGCTATGCGACTGGGTCTAGTGACTGGGCCAAGTGCCCACTTTCTCATTCTTGTTCAATTAACAGTTTTCTAATTGTTAGATGATTGTAACCTTATATATCCACGCAACTTTCTGTATCTCGTTGGAGTGACCTGTGACCATCATGATCGAATTGTCTCTCCCCGTGAGCTCATGAATAAACAGTCAGCAACTCAAGGCTTGTGTGGCTATGTCATTTTCCTTAATTTAGATCGTTACGAGAAGTCTTAGATTGAATATTTTCACTCTGATCCCCAAAAGTATGCATTGTTGAAGTGCGTAACTCTCCGTATTACTGGTCCAGAGTTTGTGCACTGCCTACAAAGCACAGGCCAAAAATGCCCCACAATGCTCTCCATTGCTCAGAGCAGCGCAGCTTTAACAAGTGTAAAGAAGCTCGAATCTAATCCATGGCAAAGCCGTCCATTTGATGATCATTCAATCTGCCAGCAACAACATTCAATTTCTTTATAAACCGTGCATAGTGGGAACTGCAGCATTATTTACAAATTTCACTATAGCAAAGGACAACGCTGCGTTGACCAGAAAGTCCAGTCTCACAGTGTACCACAGGAAATGAGAAAAGGATCTGAGAATAACAAAAGAGCATCGGCGATTTCTCACATCGAGCCAGTTCTGCCATGCCACGTGATGATTGCTGATCTGTTGCCAAACTTGTCCTGTTCTCACAATCTCGCTAAACAAATAATCAAAATAAAAGGCAATCTTAGATATATATTATCAAACATCTAGCGTCAACAGCCGTTTAAGGAAAAGCACAATTGAACATCTCCCACATTTTCTTCTCAGAAGTGCATTATGTTATTTCTCCTGAACAATCTGACCCTATTTTCGTCAGGTAATCTAACATTTTTATGGAATCTCCAACAAATAGAAATTGTTTATATTTATCTCTTCTTGTTCTTCTGTTCATAACTTGAAGACTTTGCTTGCATCATTCCTTAACATTCAAACTTCGAGGGACACTGAGTTTAATTTGTATTATTTCTGCTAATAACTGAATCCCTTGTTTATCTGCGTGTAAAAATCAGCAAGAACGGCGTCAATTGAAGGTACATGGAGATGAGACGCTCATAATACATTACATACGTCGAAATAAGCGATTCGACCAATCGATTCCACACCATAGAAATGAAGAATATCCCATCCAGACATACTGCCTCCCCTGTTCTTGTCATCCTGCATTTCTACTGCCAATCCACTGAAACTCGACATCTTTGTACTTTGTGAGAAAATTAGTGCAGACACAAGGTGAAGGTACAAACTCTACACATACAGTCGCCGAGGCTGGAATCAAGCCACGGTCACCAGGTGCGTAAAACAGCAAGGTAACTACAGAGCAACCGTGCTGCAGAATGGAAGGCAAATAAGTAACGAAATATTTCCAACTATGAATATTCTGACAGGAAAAGGAGACAGAGTGAAATATGGAAGTGGATTTCCCATGCGGTTAGGAATAAACAGGTTGAACCAGTTCGATCGAGAGATTGAAGTCCAAAGTGACTGAGAGAATAACAGGGATGAGAACAAGACTTTGCAGATATTCCTGACATGAAATTGTGCGTATCATTACATGCCAGGTCCAAATAAATGTCCTCAAACAAGATGAGAACAGATAATGTAGTTTAAACATGGCTTCTACTCAGTATTTCTATTTCAAATAATTTCAATCAACCTTCTCCACTGTAGATCACGTTATTTGATGAGTACAATCCAGACAATTCAGAGAATGCCTGAAAGACGAGATTCTGGCACTGCAACACATGGTTCGAAAATGATGCTATGTTGATCAGACAACCGCAAGCCCAGTGAGCTCAATCACAGTACTAGGGAGACTATTAAAAAAAGACTTGCAAATGAGGGAGGAATGACGGATGGTTCATGATAGTAATACTATTTAAAACATGTCTAAATGGAAACTGACAGTGGTAAAAAAAACTTGAAAATAATGTGTGTTTTCAATTGGGGTACCAGTTTTAAAGGAACAGAACCAACGTCAATAGGAAGTTAGTAGAGTGTCAGGGATGTTGAGAGATGAGATGAGCGATTATGTTGTTTTTGATATGAGAATTTGTTCGAGTTGATCTTGCAGAAGTCAGTGTTCTGATTTCTGTCCTTCTTGAGATGTATTGACCTTTAAATATTGCTATGCAGAAACTACCTCAAATCATGACCTGATGGGAAAACCTAGACTTGCGTGAATTACCTGGACAGCAGGTAAGAGTACCAGATGGATGATGGAGTTGATGCAGATTAATTTAGAGTGATGTGATCTTAGCCATTTTTGCTGAACGAATTCATGAAGTATTAAATCCAAAGTGTTATTTGGAAAATGAAGGCAGTAAAGATGCACAAGGGTTTATATATGTATGGAATTTATTTCATTTGATGTGACAGATTTAGATCACAGCTCATGAAGTATAGAGTGCATCAGCCTTTAACAAAATGAATGTACAATGCGAAGTTAATCAAGCTACGTTATATTTCAATAATGATTATTTTGACCAAATAGGACATTAATATGCAGTTCTGTTCCAGTGTCGTTGGGAGATAGCAAAATCAGTAAGCGTTTAAAGAAATCCATCATGGCAGTTCCATGCAGAGAAACGTAAATTCTGGATGGTGACAATGTCTCCCTTAACAGAAGCCAAAGGCGCGAATTCAAATCAATTCATAACAGAAAGCATGTAGAAATGATGTAAAAATCATTGCACATGGAAGGTCAGAAGATGATCCGAAATGGCTTTTCTTTGCAGCTGGATTAAGGCAATGGAAAGCAAATGTAATTCTTATATGAAATGTGCCGACGTGCGGATGGAAATGAAAAGAAAAATAAAACCCTGGGGATTCCTTTCAGATGAACGCCTCCATCTGACGAGATCATCGGTCCAACAGACGGAATAAAAGTCTTTGACCTAATTACTGTCGGATTCTATATTCATATTTAAGTCCTCCATGAACGTTTTTGTTAGCCTTTCAACAGGACATTGCCAGTAGCGAGGGCGGACCGTTGGTCATGCTAATTCTGTATGTTACCTACATTGGATGTGCTTGTTTTGGTAATGTCCTCAGACAAGAAAATCAATACCGCTCATCTCTCATTCTGCTGTCACAGAAAATCATCATAGATTCACAGTGTCATACAGCACAGAAAATGACACTTCAGTCCAACCAGTCTATTACGAACACAATTCCAAACTGAATTGCTCCCATCTGGTTGCTCCAGGCACAATCCCTTCTAATCTTCCCGATTCATATATTTATCCAAGTATATTTTAACTCATGTAATTGCATTCCTAAACGAACACCATGCAACATATCCATCATCAAATGAGCAGTCTGCAGAACACACCCTGATCACTGTGGTAATGAGATCCAAACATAATTCTCATTTGCAGAAGAAAAAAAGGACTCAGGAGTACGTTTGCTTCACCATTAGATAATATCACAGCAACCTCCCCCTCAACGTCACACAATGCGAAACGAAATGAACATCAATTCTGAGCTCCCGGTGTTTAAGTTATTTAATCGTCTAACTAATTGGAAAAATGTAGAAAAGGGATATTTAATCACAACCTTTAAATGTCTTCTGAATGTCGATTGGATAACAGCATAAAAACAATTGTTTGTGCAGCAGCCCGCGGTTTGCAGAATTAAACTCAGTTCAAGTTCAAAGTGATGTATATGTCTAGTCTTATATCCCAAGCTTGATATCCGTTTCCACAAATAAAAGAGCGTAATCCAAACACATAGCACGATGAAAATTCCTGAGATAACAAAGAGGAAAACAATAGATTTCCTCCAGCTCTCTCCCTCTGAATCTCCATGACAATCCCACATTCTCTGAGACTGGAGCCTCTTGCAAACTCTACTGCTCATTAGAACCTGTCTGATGGTGAAAATATTGAACAGCACAATTAGCACAATTGGAACGGCCAATGATAAGAAGTGATGCAAGAACTCGATTGCTGGCCAGACCAGAGACGATTGAACTTCCTCGGCCATGATACAAGACCACGGGGTTTTCCACATTCCGTAGTAACCAGTTAACATAAAATACCAGCTGATGTTTTTTAAAATGCATAGTACTCCAATGTTCCAAGAACCACATCTGCGGTTTTCATGGTGCAATATTTATTTCTCCACTTCTTGCAACAGATAGTCACAAATCGATCAAAAGTAAAAGCAACAGTGAACCAGACAGATGAATCTGTGACAACATTTATAAGGGCAGCATGTATATTACACATGGGAATGTTCCGTATGAAAATAAAGTGATGTTTAGAGACCAATACAATGTGTCTTAGGATTAGATCGAAGATAATAACAAATATGTCCGCCACTGCCATGGCCACCATGTATCGCGTGACACATTTGGAGAGAAGACAGTCTTGACGACTCAGTATCCTGATCGTCAGTAAGTTAACTGTGACGTGAAATAAATAGGGAAATCGTACATTAGATTTATGTTAAAGTTAAATCACAGTCTTGGGATCTACGGACGTGTTACTCTTTACTCTAATGCATTGAAATGACTGAACTTAGACTTTTTCTAAAAGAAAGTGTGTCAATGTGTCACGCAATGAATGTCTATTCTCTACAGCATGGTTCAGACACAGTCCATCTCTCAGCATTCGAAACTGAATGCATTATCTTCAATGATGAAGAGATTACAGTTGGGGGTACCACGAGCCGGAAACAGTGGTTGGCAGACAGCTCGCCTGGTTGTCGTCTTGAGAAGACTAAAATTGAGGAAGTATGCAGGGCACTGGAAGGAAGTATATTTATTTTAAGAAAAATACGTTGCATTATTATGAGTGAAAGTACATCGGCACTCACTTTGGTATCAGGAGATGGTATCTTTTCTGTAAGATATTACACGGGAAGTAAAATAAACATGAAATTACTTTATGCCAGGTGAAAAATGTAAGATATACAACATAGAGTGTCGTCCCATACATAATGAGTGCCCAGAATAATTTGGTGATAGCTTAGAATCGAAGAGTCAAAATTAATCACAACAATGAAAAGGCCCTTTGGTCCATTGCATCTGCACTGTGCATGAACAATGCACTTCAGCGTCTTGACCCACTCAACATCATGATACTCTTTCGGGGAGAATTTCATAAACGTTGCTGCCCTAAGCATGAAATGTTGAAATGTGGTAAAACGATTTGGGCGCCAAACTTTGTTTTTATTTTATTTCTAGCTGAAAGAAAATGTTTATTCTGGGCGTCAAACGGGAAGACTGGGAAGGATACTAACTAGAAACATCAATTCAAGCAAGAAAAGGCGATGATATTATTTGATCAATCCTGGAATTAAATTGTGAGTTTCAGGCACGAATATAACAGTAACATTGCACAGATGGTAGGCCGCAGCTGATGGTCAAAGCAGATGCACAATTTTAAAGAACAAACTAAAGGTAAGATAATTTCTTTAGCCAATTCCTGTGGACTCGTCAAAATGATCCCAGAAAACATATGGTGAGAATAATCTCTCCTTGTCATTCAGCTTTTGAGTAATGTGTTATGCTTATTTCAGGATCTACAGTTCCATTTCTTTATTTTGCTTCAGAAAAAAACACGCAATGCAGTTGAGACGCGTGTTGTGAGAACTTCAAATTCTGATCAGGTCATGTGACCTCCGAGGACAGTTCAAAGGGCAGCAGCTCGAAAGAAATGCACATCGTTTCCACTAACACTACCGAAGCCACATTAAGTCAGTGGATTATCGCTAATATATATCAAAATACAGTAAGACTGAATATATATCCAATGCTTGATTCAAAACGTTGCAAATCACATACCTGCTACTAAAATTGCCAACTATGATAATCTACAAGTAGAGAAGAATAAACGCCCCTTAATATTCACTTCACTTATCATGTCTGGTTTCCACTTTACTAACGCCATGGGAAGCTACCATTGAACAGAAACTGAACTGATGTAGCCATTTGCATGCAATGACTGCAGGCGCTGACCAGAAGCTAAGAATTCAACAGCAAGTAACATATGTCTTGTCTTCTCCCCAAAATTCGTCGATCGTCAACAAGGCCAATAGTGTGATTCGTTCTAAGGTTCACTGAAATCTAAATATTTGTGTTTTTCTTTCCATAGCTACTCCCAAATGTGATGAATTTCTCCAAAATAATCTGCTTTTATTTCAGATTTCCTGCATTCGCAGTTCTTTATTTCACTCTATAATGGAATAGCCCCCAACTTGTCTGGATGTGTGCAGCTCCAATAACGTTCCAAAAGAAACTTGACACTGTCAGGCCAAAGAAGCCAGCTGGATTAACAGCAAATCCACGGAACATACATTGACTCGAATGCCGATATCTAATAGCAGCAGTGTGTTTGGTCTACACGATAAATTGGATATACACAAGTCACATTTATCAAAGCCTTCTATTTGCATGAACATAACCATTTAGAAGGGCAAGCGCAGACGTAAATAAGAAATGCACCACCTTTTTAATCCTCATCATGCTCGGTATTACCCTAATTTCCATCTGTTTCAGCATTCTTCCTGTGTGTTTTGGACAATGACCTGTAATTCCCTCCGTAATTGTGCTCTGGATGTGTTAGTGGTACACGGACTGCACAGTTCCAGAAGCTATTTCATCATCAACTTATCAGGGACACCGGGAGATGCATGATAAATGTTGCCCCAACCAATAATGCAGAGAATCTGTGACTCAACTAAAATCTAATAACGCTTAGCAAGAAAGTTTCATCTTAAATTGGACCATTTCCACACACACGGAAGTGCATGAACTGCTGAGAAGAAGCTGTGTGAGCAATTACTATAATTTCATAGAAAACTTATTGAAAAAATAGTTGACAAGAATGATATACGATTTTCAACATGAAACAACATCTGTGTCAATGGCTTTCAGAACAAACTGGATCGTGTGATAGGTCCTGAACTTAATAGCAGTGCATTCAATAGTCGTTTCATTGGCTGCATTAAATACAGAAGGTGGCTAAGATATTTTAAGCAGAACAAATATTATTGAGAGAGCGAAATATTGAACGGAAAGTATAGAATTTGACTTGTTGCCTGACTGAAACCCATATAAGTAATTGAGCTCAATTAGTATCGTTATGATGGATTTTGCATATACCAGGTTATGATCAAAATTATCAGATTAGCAAAAATATCGAAAAAGTATGTGTGTGTGTGTATGTGTGTGTGTGTATATTGGTGTGCACCTACATGAGCATATGCATTCATGTATGTATCCGTGTGT
The DNA here is from genome assembly GCF_020745735.1 of Hemiscyllium ocellatum. Lineage (NCBI taxonomy): Eukaryota > Metazoa > Chordata > Chondrichthyes > Orectolobiformes > Hemiscylliidae > Hemiscyllium > Hemiscyllium ocellatum. Next base: position 111,519 of record NW_026867630.1, read on the forward strand.
ATATGTTATTGTATATACTTGACTGTATGGAAATATTCATTAATTTTCCTCTGTCTTTTCTTAAGTCCAGTTTCGGAATAGGTTGCTGAATATTTACACAACCTTGTGAACCCAATCTCCAGTGCGCAATGATCAGGTTAGTGTGAAGATTGGATTTCAAATCTGCAGCAATTGAGCCACTGTGCGTAAGTTTCGTTTCCTATATTGTTGCCAAAACATTAAGGAAATTCTCTTTTAAAAAAAAGATGATTAGAAAAATATATATATATATAGCAATGTCATTCATAAGGAAAGGAAAAGCAGCAGAATTTAGGAGGCGATTGACAGTTTGGTAAAATGAACAAAGACATGATAGAATACCTGAAATACTGTGAGATGTGAAGAGATGTTTTCCTGAATGTTACACTGAAGATACACAACATACACTAACGTGTAAAAGTTTGCACTGAGTTCTCCAATATGGAAAGCTACACTTTTATATCTGTTATGTCATACTGTTTTGCAGAAATTTATACTCTGAAAGACATGGAATGAATGAGCTCTGAACATGAGTGAAATTATGGTCAAATTAATTGGAGTTAGTAATTGAAATGATATTGTCTCAGGGTTGCTGTGACGGAGTGGTATGGTCCCAGCCTTGGAGCCAGGGTACCGCATTCAAATCTCAACGCCTCCAGAGGAAGAGAATGACATATCTGAGCTGCTTGGTCAGAAATATCTGAATGAATTCAACTCATGGATTGAGGGGTCACGGTTGGGTATTGACACATGAGTAAATTTCAGTCTGTGAGCAGCGAAACGCTATTTTCTTGAAAAAAATCAGGATGGAAAGCAGATTGGGCAGAAATACAAGTCTACAAATACAAGTCTTAAACCAAAATCAAAATTGATTAACGTGACTTACCAGGGACACCAACAATCGCCAATATTGGATAATATACTCCTTGGATAATCCGAAGTATTTGATAGATTCGCACATGGATTGGAATTTGGTCATAGCGTGTGGAAAGAACATGAAACGCGTGGTACACGTTTCTGTTGACAGCTGCAACTCTCCAACGTATGGTTGTCAGATTCAAATCCATTGTGGATGTGCTCCTATTCACTGCTCTTCGAATATGATCTGTTTGTGTAAATAATGTAGATTCTGATCAGTTCCAGCAAGATTCACTTCTGTTGCATGAATACTTATTCCATTGACGTAAAAATTCCAACTTTGTGCTCTCAGATCCTAAACTCTGTTTGCCCTCTCCATAGATTAACAGTTTGCTGATTGCTCGAAGGGATGATACATTGAGAGAAATCTCTTATTTATATAATTTGCAAAGCCTCCAGTGTGTCAATTAACATTCTTTGAGGCAGGCGGTAAAGCCTATATTGAGACAATTAGCATACTGGAGATTAACATGATTAGTCTTTGAATAAACATTTTCAGTTAACTATTTGTACTCAAATGCCCATTGTGCTACGATGAGGCTGTAAAGTCTTGAAGTGACACAAGAGTTTTTGATAACACCTGAGAAGTTTCTGCAGGAAAGAGCGGTGCAAAATGCTGAGGGACTCTCTCTAGACATTCAAACATTCATACGTTTTGGCTCCAGACAGATGTGTAAGTATTCACAGCAATGAAAAATGCAGTTAAAAGAATGTCAAAGGAACACAGCATAACGCTGAATAATAATATAACTCCAACTTAAGTTTTGTGATATATCCAGAAGTAACTTCTGAGGATAGCATCATTTTTGTTTGGAATACTATTTATTGGCCTTGGGCACGGCAGGGCGACATGTCAGCAGGAATATATAAACGTGAGATTGGACACACTGAAAGCGTTTGCTGAAGATTTTGGTTGGAATTATAATTAACGGCTCCCCCCAAAGAAAATCCGTGGGTCAAATGAAACAACTCAGACCATGACGTTGTAACTAATATAAAGGCACTTAACTCTGATTTGATATCGAACTTCTGCTCGTTCTTTGAATGCTGTTATGTCCGATCTGATTGGGACTTAAATTATTGCCAGTCGTATGCAAATCTCCTGAATGCATGGATTCATTGAATAACAAAAATCAGACCTACTCAGGCTTGAGCGAATTCAATAACAAAGCTTTCCTACTGCCAGGAGAGGAATATTCTGAATTTATAGAGTCAGATGGTCGTAGAGATGTACAGCATGGAAACAGATCCTTCGGTCCAACTCGTCCATGCCGACCAGATATCCCAACCCTATCTAGTCCTACCCTCCAGCACCCTGCCCATATTCCTACAAACCCTTGCTATTCCCATTCCCATTCAAATGCCTTTTAAATTATGCAATTGTACCAACCTCCACCACTTCCTCTGGCTGCTCATTTCATACACGTACCACCCTTTGTGTGTAAAAGGTGCCCCTTAGGTCTCTTTTACATCTTTCCCCTCTCAACCTAAACCTCTGTCCTCTAGTTCTGGACTCCCCAATCCCAGGGATTTGTCTATTTATCCTATCCATGTCCCTCATAATTTTGTAAACCTCTAGCAAGTCACCCATCCGCCTCTCCTCATACCTCAAATCCTCCAACCCTGGCAACATTCTTGTAAATCTTTTGTGTGCTATTTGAAGTTTCACAACTTCTTTTCAATAGGAAGGAGACCAGAATTGTACGCAATATTCCAACAGTGGCCTAACCAATGACCTGTACATCTGCAACAGGACCTCCCAAGCTGCGACACCATAATATGAAATTTATAGAAAGAGAATTCTGTCATTTAGTCCATCGTGCCCTCTCCACAATTTGATAAGAACACAGTTAATGATTGATTTCTGGACCATTGGCGAATTCCAAAGATTCACTGTCTTACTCAAGACAATACAATTCTTTGCATATTTATGTGATCTGACTTTTATTTTCGTTATTTTGAGGCAGTGCTGCTCGAACTTGACCTTGTGACGTTTTCCACAGCACTTCCAAATTCGTTGGTGCCATATGTCAATGAGATGACAAATTCTAGGTTGTGCAAATGATTGTTAATTTTGTCCATATCAACATAAAAAAATCATCTCAAGGCACGTTCCAGTCACGGAAAAAGCAAACAATTAACGCAGAGCTGAATGAGCGCAAGTGTCAAAATATGTTCAAGGATGAACGGGTGCAGCATCACAACTATGACGAGATCAGTTTCTACATTGTTTATTTATTTTTTTAAATCATCTGTGGGATGTTTGAGTCACTAGCTGGCTATCATCCTTTTTTTTGTTTCCTGTCTCTAGTTTTCTTGCGAAGGTGGTGGTCAGTTATATTCTTGAACTGCTGCTTTCTAACTGCTGTGGATGAACCCATAATGCCATGAGGGAAGGCATTCCAAGATGTTGACCCAGGAACATTGAAGGAACGGCAATATATGATCGTGAGTGGCTTGGAGCGGAACATAAAGGTGGTGGTGTTTCCATGATTCTGCTGCCCTTACCCTTCAAGATGAAAGTGGTCGTTGGTTTTGAAGGTGTTCTCTGATGATATCAATTGGTATTCTACTATTGTAGATAGCAGAGACTGCTGTTACTGAGCATTGGTGTTGGAGGGAATGAATGTGTGTGGATGTGGTGCCAATCTGGCAGGAAGCTTTGTCCTGGATGGTATCAAGCTCGTTGAGTGTTGTTAAAGCTACATTCATCCAGACAAGTGGGGAGTATTCCATTACAATCCTGACTTGTGACTTGTATATTGTGGACAGGCACTGCTGAGTCAGAAGACGAGTTACATGTCACAGTGTTTCGATACTCTGACCTGCACTTGTGGTCATTGCGTTTATGCGGTGAGTTAACTTGCGTTTCTGATTAATGATAAAACTAGGATGTTGTTAATGGGAGATTCAGTGACGGTTACACTATTGAATGTCAATAGGTGGTGGTTAGTTTGACTCGTATTGATGATTGTCATAGCATCGTATTTGTTTAGCACGCATGTTACTTGCCATTTGTCAGCCCAAGCCTCGATATTGTCCAGACCTTGTTGCATTCGAACGTGAACTGTGTATGAATTCGAGGTGTTGCGAATCGTACTGAACATTGAGCAGTCATCAGCGAGCATCTCCACTTCTGTCCTTATGGTGAAGGGAAGACTATTGATGAAACAGCTGACAATGCTTTTGCCGAGGACACGACCGTGACGATTTCCTGCACAGATATGATGACTGACCTCCAACAACAACGACCATCGTTCTCTCTGCCAGTTATGGCACCAAGCCACGGAGAGTTTTAACCGTTGACATCTGTTGATTCCGGTTTACTTCGTGCTCCTTGATGCCACGCCCGATTGAATGCAGTCTTCGTGTCAAGGGCCGATGTCCCCTCACCTCTGGACTTAAACTGCTTGGTCAACTTTTTCAACTAGGTCTGCAATGAAGTCAGGAACAGCAGAGCACTGGTAGAACCCAGATGAGGCATTGGTAAGCAGGTTACTGCGGAGCAGGTGTTTCAGGATTGCGCTGCTGATAAAAACATCTATCACTTTATTGATGATCGATAGTAGACTGAAGGGGTGTAAATTGGCCCAGGTTGGATTTCTACTGCTCCTTATGTACGGGACATAATTGGGCAATTTTCTACATTGTGGGATAAATGCATGTATTGTACTAATGCTGGAACAACTGGGTTAGGATCAGTGATTTGAGGAAAGACTCCCCATCCCCATCAATCTCGTGGACATTTTATAATATTTTTCTATGGTGCATTGAAGAATACGTGAGCAAGTGCAGAATCCAAAAAGGTGAACTGATTTGCTGAATTCAATGTGCATACATGGACTTTGACTGAATTGTACAAGTAAAAAATGAGGTCTGCAGATGCTGGAGATCACAGCTGCAAATGTGTTGCTGGTCAAAGCACAGCAGGTTAGGCAGCATCTCAGGAATAGAGAATTCGACGTTTCGAGCATAAGCCCTTCATCAGGAATAAGAGAGAGAGAGCCAAGCCGGCTGAGATAAAAGGTAGGGAGGAGGGACTAGGGGGAGGGGCGATGGAGGTGGGATAGGTGGAAGGAGGTCAAGGTGAGGGTGATAGGCCGGAGTGGGGTGGGGGCGGAGAGGTCAGGAAGAGGATTGCAGGTTAGGAGGGCGGTGCTGAGTTGAGGGAACCGACTGAGACAAGGTGGGGGCAGGGGAAATGAGGAAGCTGGAGAAATCTGAATTCATACCTTGTGGTTGGAGGGTTCCCAGGCGGAAGATGAGGCGCTCCTCCTCCAGCCGTCGTGTAGTTGTGTTCTGCCGGTGGAGGAGTCCAAGGACCTGCATGTCCTCGGTGGAGTGGGAGGGGGAGTTAAAGTGTTGAGCCACGGGTGATTGGGTTGGTTGGTTCGGGCGGCCCAGAGGTGTTCTCTGAAGCGTTCCGCAAGTAAGCGGCCTGTCTCACCAATATAGAGGAGGCCACATCGGGTGCAGCGGATGCAATAGATGATGTGTGTGGAGGTACAGGTGAACTTGTGGCGGATATGGAAGGATCCCTTGGGGCCTTGGAGGGAAGTGAGTGTGGAGGTGTGGGCGCAAGTTTTACATTTCCTGCGGTTGCAGGGGAAGGTGCCGGGGGTGGAGGTTGGGTTGGTGGGGGGTGTGGATCTGACAAGGGAGTCACGAAGGGAGTGGTCCTTGCGGAACGCTGATAGGGGAGGGGAGGGAAATATATCCTTGGTGGTGGGGTCCGTTTGGAGGTGGCGGAAATGGCGGCGGATAATACGTTGTATGCGCAGGTTGGTGGGGTGGTAGGTGAGAACCAGTGGGGTTCTGTCTTGGTGGCGGTTGGAGGAGCGGGGCTCAAGGGCGGAGGAGCGGGAAGTGGAGGAGATGCGGTGGAGGGCATCGTCGATCACGTCTGGGGGAATCTGCGGTCCTTGAAGAAGGAGGCCATCTGGGTTGTGCGGTGTTGGAATTGGTCCTCCTGGGAGCAGATGCGGCGGAGACGAAGGAATTGGGAATATGGGATGGCGTTTTTACAGGGGGCAGGGTGGGAGGAGGTGTAGTCAGGTAGCTGTGGGAGTCAGTCGGTTTATAATAGATGTCTGTGTTGAGTCGGTCGCCCGAGATAGAAATGGAAAGGTCTAGGAAGGGGAGGGAGGAGTCTGAGACAGTCCAGGTGAATTTCAGGTCGGGATGGAAGGTGTTAGTAAAGTTGATGAACTGTTCAACCTCCTCGTGGGAGCACGAGGCAGCGCCGATACAGTCATCGATGTAGCGGAGGAAAAGGTGGGGGGTGGTGCCAGTGTAGTTGCGGAAGATGGACTGTTCCACATATCCTACAAAGAGGCAGGCATAGCTGGGGCCCATGCGGGTGCCCATGGCAACTCCTTTAGTTTGGAGGAAGTGGGAGGATTGAAAAGAGAAGTTATTCAGGGTGAGGACCAGTTCAGTCAGTCGAAGGAGGGTGTCAGTGGAAGGGTACTGGTTAGTGCGGCGGGAAAGGAAGAAGCGGAGGGCTTTGAGTCCTTCGTGATGGGGGATGGAGGTGTACAGGGACTGGATGTCCATAGTGAAAATAAGGCGTTGGGGACCGGGGAAGCGAAAATCCTGGAGGAGGTGGAGGGCGTGGGTGGTGTCCCGAACGTAGGTGGGGAGTTCTTGGACTAAAGGGGACAGGACCGTGTCGAGGTATTGGGAGATGAGTTCGGTGGGGCAGGAGCAGGCTGAGACAATGGGTCGGCCGGGGCAGGCAGGTTTGTGGATTTTGGGCAGGAGGTAGAAACGGGCGGTGCGGGGTTGTGGGACTATGAGGTTGGAGGCGGTGGATGGGAGATCCCCTGAGGTGATGAGGTCCTGGATGGTCTGTGAGATGATGGTTTGGTGGTGGGAGGTGGGGTCGTGGTCAAGGGGGCGATAAGAGGAGGCGTCCGCGAGCTGGCGGAATTGTACAAGAACAAATTAAGAAAACAAAATGATGCAATCTAGATGGCCAGGCAAACTGCAATCTTGGTTATACACGAACCTGAAATCATAGCGAGTCATTTTTAATACTTGTGGTAAGGAGACATGGATGATGAAGTTCGGATCAAGGAAGCCAAAGGACACGAAATCATGACATTTTGGACCGATCAATATGTTGAAAGTGGAGGTCAGAACCACCAGAATCTATCAGAATAAAATCCATAAAATATAATGAAAGGAGCTAGTCTTGATCCCTAAATTTAGATATTTCGCTTCTGTCACCGTGGATTGTATGCACAACAATCAGAAGCAGATTCCATTTTGAATTTCACATGATGCTGTGCAACGTGTGATCAATGAATGATTTCCTTTACCCGGTGTAACAGATAAAATGGAGAATTAGGAAAGTGAGTATCAAGGTGATGGGTAAACGAGACATTCTTGGTTCGAGAGAAGGGAGATGAAGGGGTCAGTATAGATCAATGATGGGTGAATGGAACAGTGTAGCTCAATGAAAACAGGCATGATGCGTGAAAGAGACAGTGTAGGTCACGTTGGACAGAGATGAAATGTGATCGGGACATGTTAGGTTGAAGTGAATGCTTGAAAGGAACAATGTAGGTCCACGTGTATACAGATGACGGGTGAAATCAGAGCAGTGCAGCTAAATGTGCACAGGGGTGATGGGATAACAGGACAGTTTTGATCAATGTGTATAAGAATGATGTAAGGTGAGGCAGCGTATGTCAGTGTTTTGGGTGAACTGATCCAATAGATCAATGATTAATGACATGATTAATAAATGAGATCGTACAGGTCAGTAAGTACAAGCGTGACTGGTGAATGTGACAACATAGATCAATTAGTCCAGAGGTACTGGGTGAAAGGGAAAGTTCGGTTCAGTGAGAATAATGCTGGATGGGTGAACTGGACTTTGATGGTCAGTGGGTATAGCAATGCTTGATGATCAGAATAGTATCGGTCAGTAAGTATGGTCAGGGCGACATGGTGGCTCAGTTGTTAGTACTGTTGCCACACAGTGCCAGGGACCAGGGTTCGATTTCACCATCGGCCGACTATTGTGTGGAGTTTGTACATTCTCCTCGTGTCTGCATGGGTTTCCTCTCAGTGCTCTGGCTTCCTCCCACAATCCAACGATGTGCAGGTTAGTTAAATTGGACCAGCTGAATTGTCCATAATGTGCATAGATGTGTTGGTTGGGTGCCTTGGTCGTGGATAAATATAGAGCAACAGGGTAGGGGAATGGGTCTGGGTGGGTTACTCTTTGGAGGGTCTGTGTGGACTTGTTGAGCTAAAGGACCTGCTTCCAGTTATGCCAATCGTTACAAAATCTCAAAGGAATGAGACTGACCAGATCATCTGGCATCAACCGAGGCACCGGAAAAGAGAATGGCAGAAAAATCCCTGTTGACCATACAAAGTCTTAATTACTACTATCTGGGGGCTAGGGACAAAATTGGGAGAACTGTCTCAAAGACTAGTCAAGTAACAGTCTGTCACAGACATAATTACAGAATACCATCATAAAGACAAGGTCACAGACACCACCTTTACAACTCTTGAATAAGTTCTTTGCTACTGGCAGGACACAGTCAGTAATAGTGGTGGCACAGTTGTATCCAGTCTGGTGGGAGTTGCCATGGAAGTCCACAACGAAGATGATGGATCCCATGAAGTCTCATGGATTCACGTTAAGAACAGACAATGTAACCTCCTGCTGATTGCTATGTACTGTCTTTCGTCAGCTTATGAATGGTACTCCTGCATGTTGACCGACAACTGGAGGAAGCACGGAAGATGGCAAGGGCTAAATGTATGCTCTGTGTGTGGGATTTTGATGTCAATCACCAAGAGTGGCTCGGCAGCGGCTCTATTGATCGAGCTGTATCAGTCTTTACGGACATAGCTGCTGGACTTGGTCTGCAGTGCGAAGTGAGGGAACTAACAGGTGGGAAAATCATGCTTGTCCTCATCCTTCCCATTCTGATAACTGCAGCTACATCTGTCCATGACAATATCAGTCAGTTTGAAAACTACACAGTCCTTATAGAGTAGAAGTCCTGCGTTCCCATTGAGGATAACGTCCATCCTGTGTGTGGCACTATCACCGGCTAAATGAGGTAGGTTTTAAACAGATCCCAAAACTCAAGACTGGACATTTATGAGATGCTGTGGGGCATCAGCAGCAGCTGAATAGTACTCCAGACCCACCTGAAAACTTATGGCCTGGCAAAGCAACCAGTCAACAATTAGCACCAAACCAGGAGATCAACACTGATTCAATAGACTGTGGAGGTGGGCATGCCAGGATCAGCACCAGTGCACATCTGAAGCTGATGTGTCAACAGGACTACCTGTATGTCACCCAGCATGGGTAACAGTTGACAGACAGATATAAGCGATCACACAACCAACTGATTGTACCTAAGCAGTGCAGTCGCGCCACATTCTTGGAAGAATAATGGTAGACTTCTAAACAACGCAGTGAAAATGTACCCATCCGGAATGATGGAAGAGCATAAAACAATAGTACAAAAGATCAGCCTGACGCTTGTGCAGAAAGCTTCAATCAGAAGTGCTCAGTAAACAATCCATCTCGTAGTCCTCCACTGGTCCCCAGCAGATACCAGTGTTCAGCCAATTTGAGTCGCTCCACGTGATATCAAGAAACGGTTGGAGACACTGAATACTTCAAAAGATACAACCTTCACAGTATTCTGGCAGTAATATTAAACACGTTGCTCCAGAACCTGCTGCTCCCCTAGCAAATCTGTTCCAGTACAGTGATAACACTGACATCTACCCGACAATATCAGAAATTGCCCAGGTATATGCTGTATCCAAAAAGCAGAATAAATCCACCCCAGCCAATTATCGCTCCCTTAGTCTGCTCTCGATAATCAGTAAAGCGATAGAAAGCTTCATCAACAGTGCAATTACACAGCACCTGCTAAACAATAACCTGCTCAGTGACGCCCAGTTTGGGTTCTACCAGGGCTTTTCAGCCCCTGACCTAATTGCACCCTTGGTTCAAACATGGATAACATAGCTTAATTCCAGAGATGAGGCGAAAATGACAGCCCATCAAATTAAGGCTGTACTTGACTCCGTGGGAGATCAAGAAGTCCTGGAAAATCTGCATTGAATGGGAATTTGAAGGCAAACTCTTCGGTCATAAGAGTCATACCTGACAGAGAGTAAGATGGTCATATTTTTGGAGGTCCATCACCTCAGCTCAAGGACATCTCTGCAGGAATTCCTCAGGGTAATGTCCCAGGCCTAACCATCTTCAGCAGCTTCATCAATATTTTTCCCTCCATCGTGAGGTCAGCAGTGCGGATGTTTGCTAATGATTGCACAGTTGCTTACCATTCAAGACTCCTCAGGGCCTGAAATGGTGCCCATATGGAACAGGTGGTAAGAAACATTCGTACCACGGAAATGGCAGATTGTGACCATTACCTTTAGGAGATAATCTAATCAACACCCTTTTGACAGTGAACGGTGTTTTCACGACTGTCAACATCCTGGGGATTGCAATTGATCAGAAAATCTACTGGACTCACCACATAAAACACACGAGCTGCAAGAGCAGGTCGGAGGCTGGAAATGCTGCGGCGAGTTACACACTTCCTGACGATACAAGGGCACTCCAGCACTTGCAAGGCACAAGTCAGGAGTGTGATGGACTACTCCCCACTTAACTGAATTAATGCAGACCCGAAAACACTGAAGATAAAACAGTCTGCCTCATGGGAATGACATATGCATAAATCCAGTCGCACCCTCCCAACATTTAGCAGGAGCATAGTGTAAAATGCGACTGCAGAAATTCATGACAGTTCATCAGGAAGCTCCTCCCCGACAAAGCAGAAGGGCAGCAGGTGTACGGAAACAGCACCAAATTTTGTAACCCTATCCCCACCCCAAGCCATTAACCATTCTGATTTGGAAAAAGGAAATATCTCTGCACCTTGACTGGCATTGCTTCAAAATCCTAGAATTTCGGTCCGAATGGCAGCGTTGGTCATCCCACTGAAAAGGACTGCAGCGATTGAAAAAAAAAGTCATTACCACTTGTCAATTGAAACTATGGATGGGTAATAACGGCTGGCCAACCAACGACGCTCTCAGCCACAAGTAAATAAGTAAATAGCCATTAGTTACTCAACTGATCCATTTTCCTTTATGAATGCAGCCAAATTAGAACAATAACTACAAACATTAATATTCAAAACAGGTACAATTAAATATAAAGGAACAATAGATATATTTGTGATATAGATGCGATTCCCATTTCTTTTATCTTCTCAACAGTTCAAAGATATAGAATATGCTAATGTCCAGAACCAGCCAAAGAAATGTTTTACAATGCAATCAAGCACTGCACAATCCAAAATTATATGGCTTTCATTCCATTTTTGTCTATTGCTGGCATTGAAAACTTTCGAATCACTAGCTATTTTAATGTGAAGATGTTTAATCGATTTATGAAGCAACTCAGGATCTGGTTCATTAACGTTGTTATATCAAGGGAAGTCATTGCTGTCATTGACAGTGTGGAAACATTCTGTTGTATGCCTGAGATGCAAACATCTGGCAGCATTTATATATTTGCTTCAAAACAAAGTAACTGTCACAGCGTAATCTTTGGCAGAAAGGCCTCTTTGATTATAAATAAGCAAGATTTTACTTGATAAAAACTAATATTCTCAAAATGCAATCTCCCAATATTCCCGTTTGGTGCCTGATTATATTGTCGGACGAATTTGCCTTGATGGTGTATATCTTCCATAAAATCAAATATTTCTCACTGATTAACCTGCCAATTTCCATCGCAATATAAGAGCATACAGCGAAGGAAGTGACACATTAGTTCAGATAGACAGTTGGCTCATGATGAGAAACAGTGATCCAGTAAAAACGAGTAATTTCCAGATTGCCCAAGTCACAAGCCTCCAATTCGGCACGCCCACTGGATCTGCATATCACTCCTCCCATCTGACATGTCACCATCTCCCACCCGCCCCCCAACCCCGCATTTATCTCTCAGCCTCAGCCCACAAGCCTCATTCCTGTTTTAGGGTTTTTGCCTGAAACGTCGAGTCTCCTGGTCCTCGAATGCTGCCTAACCTGCTGTGTTTTCCCAGCAACACATTCTCAAAAAAAGGAGAAAAGCCAAGTTAGGTTAGCTAAAATGCTGAACTGAATGGAAGATAAATTAATATATTTTCAAATTCGTGTAGAACATAGAAAATCAGAATAGACATTACTTGAATAAGAGTGGACAATAATGTGATAAAAGGAGTCTGTCCGTCCTCACATACAAACAAAAACAACTTTCCACTCACATATATGCACCTCTATGCAGGATTTCCAGCCTTTTACCTTCTCTTGCAGCCATTCTATCGATATGGCGTTTGCACTTCAGTTTCTGATCATGCTATGATTTTGATAATGGAGGAAACTCAGTGATGGTAGCTCAGTTCAGTGTCAAGGGGCAATGGTTCAATTCTTTCTTGTTTGAGATGGCAAACCCAAGAATGGTGACATTAAGTGCATTCAGTGATGGTCACGATATCGAATGTCAACGGACAATGGGGATATACTTCAGTGGATATGATCATTTCCTGGCATTTGTGTGGCGTGAATGCTATTTGCCTCTTGTCAGAACCGTGCTGGAATTTGTCCAGTTCTGGTTCCATCTGGATAGACACTGCTTTGCGATCAAATGATTGGCCAAAATAACGATTATTGTGCAATCATCAGCGGATATTCTCAATTCAGGACACTAACCTGATTAACCCCTGCACAGAAATGACTGAGATGAAATTAAATGAATGACCACACTCACCGCAACCTATATACTTTGTGCAAGATTGGCCACCAGCTAGAGACGGATCTTCCCCTGATTTGCAGTTACTTGCATCTTTCTTGGACTCCATAATATCACACTCAATCAAACATGGTCTTGATATCAAGGGCAGTCACATTGAACTAACGTTTGGAATCCAGATTTTTTGTGCTTGTTTGCAGCAAGGTTGGAAAGAGACCCGTATCTGATTGAATTTGGTATCCAAAAAAAGCAGTTTCAATGCTTCTGCAGCTTGGTTATTAACAGATCAGCCCATTGTCTTTATGATGACTACATTTCACTGATCACAATATAATAGACGTTACATGGAACCAATGCAGTCTTTTCAGCTGATCGAGGGAGTAACGATCCTATCCCTCATAGCAATGTACTCCATATGTTGTCGCATATGTACCCACTTCCAATCTTGAATGCTCGCCATTGAACCTGACTCATTCACATTTCTTGTCAAAAAATGGCATGACCTAGGTACTCACTGCGTGAAAGGTTCCCTCTTTTGAATTTGCAATACCAACCATGAACATTTAATCATTTAGGCATTTACTTCCACTTTAGATGTATGGCGATCATCCTCAATCTGTTTTAAAAAGTCGATCGTTTTATTCGATAAATCCTTTATTTCCCGAGAATGATGCATCATAATCTTCTGAATAACAGCTCACGCGGAGTAAAGAATGCTGAGAGAGACAGCAGCAGTCACGTGAGATCCATTATGCACTTTTATTTTCTGACCAATTACATATTCTTTGATATTTCTGTTTTTATTTAAGACTGAGATTATCCACTGCAATGAAACTCTCGACTTGGTCCAAGGTACCAATTGTACATTGGTTTCTATGTCGATATATAGCTTTCTTCAAAAGCTCTTTAGAGAGCCATCAGAGAGAATGTAAATATGTGGCAATGCCTTGGTACCATTTGTAAGTTGGAGGATACTCCATTCCTCGACCCTAAGAGACTGCAAGCTCTAGAAACACACAGAATATAAAAAAGGTGTGATATAAATGTGAACAATTGACAGTCAAGAACTGTTGAATAAGTGTTAAGGCAAGACTGTTTGTGACTTCCCGAGAAGCATCGAGGTCGTGATTTTCCCATTGATGTTCTGTCCTTGGTTGTTCAACTGTTAAATGAAGTAGGTTTGAAACGGAAGGTAGGAGGTGGGTTGATGGCTGTCTCGGTGAATTTTACTTATGCTACGCAGAAAGTGAGGACTGCAGATGCTGGAGTACCAGATTTTAAAAATGTGGTGCTGGAAAAACACAGCAGACCAGGCAGCATCCGAGGAGCGGGAGAATCGACGTTTCAGGCATAAGCCCTTTTTCAGGAATGAGGCTGGTATGCCAAGCGGGCTGAGATAAAAGGTAGTGGGGAGGGAACAAGGGGGAACTGCGCTGGGAATACGAGATAGGTGGATGACCTGGGGGTGCATTGAGAGAGGGACTCACTGAGATCCTTGTAACGGGAGGAGGAGAGCTTCTTCAAGGTAGGCATCCATGCAGGATGATTTGCAGTAAGATAAGATCAACACGGAGACAGTGAGTGTAATCACTGCAGTTCTGGAAAGTTTAAAATCATTACCCGATAGATGCACTGTTACACTGATCGGCCGCTCTGCACTGAAGTCTGTGGAGATCCCTGAGGTTGCTTATTTTGGGAGGTTGATGCATGCAGACATCCATCAATAATGCTATCAAATTTATTCCGTGACCCTAAGAAAACATGACAGAATTTGTGAAAATATGTCGTGATGTCTAGTTGCAGAACTGCCCAAAATCTGTATTTTTTTTAAAATATTCTCCATCAATTTATCTTCTCAGAATGACAGCAGTTCCCGTTTTCAATATTAGAACGTTCATGTGATGAGGACAACAGTGTGCAGAGTATTTTGAGGATTATGACTGGGGCAGGTTCAGAGCGCGCTACTTTCACAGTACTTTTTTATGCTTCAGAATAGTTTGGAGAAAGTGCTGGAGATGTTGTACATTTAACCAGAAACTTAGCTGATGTTCTAGATTTCACGAGGATTCAATTGCCATCATGTTAAATGGTGGAATTTTATTGCAATAAAAATAATCTGGAATTTTGGGTACAATGTTAACCTTGAAACAATTGTCGAATGTCAGAGAAAAAAAAAATCATTTAGCTCCCTAATGTCATTGAGGGAAGAAAATCAGACATCATTACCTGGTCTGGCCTATGCATGAATGAACCAGGCCAGTTGTCAATCTTTCAGTTGAACAGCATTTCGATGATAGTGATCCCAACACCCTGACCTTTGCTGTACTCACGGGGAGGGATAGGTTCAGAGTATATGGGAAAGTGTTTAATAGAGGAATGGGGGATTACAATGTTATTCTGGGTTCCGATTCTGGGAACGGATGTTGTCAAGGATATGCACGACAGAAGTTTGAAGACTGCTTTTGAAGCATTTGCTGATGGTGCTCGTCAGGTTTATTCCAGTGAGGCAAAGATGGGATGGTATGTTGAAAGAATTTTAGTTGACAAAGGATGTGGAACACCAATTCAGGAGGAAGGAGGAAGCTTCCTTAAGTTTGAGGAATAATGATCAGACAGGGCTTTCGAGGGTGGCAAAGCAACCACGAAGGAACTGAAGAATGGAATTCGGAGATCTCGACGCGGGCATGAAAATGTTTCGTCAGGTAGAATTAAGGAGAATCCTGAGGCAGTCTACACCTACGTGAAGGACACATGTATTGTCAGAGTGGACCGAAAAGGAATAGTGGAGGGAAATTGTGGCGGAGGAAGTAGGGTAATGCCTAAATGAATATTTTGCTTCAGTATTGAGTATTGAAAGTGACCTTGATGTGTCTGAGGACAAAGTGAAACAAGCTGATAGGGTAAAGCAGATTGTTGTGAGGAAGAAGGATTGGTGTGCTGAACGTTTTGAAAAAATAACAACATGGATAGGTAAATCGCCTGGGCCATATGGGATAGTCCCTCAGTTACTAGAGGAAGTGAGGGAAGAGATTGATGATCCTTTGAAAGTGATCTTTGCATCTTGACTGCCCAGTGGAATAGTTCCAGAACGTTTGAGAGTGGCAAATAGTATTCTTTTGTTCAAGAAAGAGGATAGGGATATTCATAGGAATTACAGGTCAGTCAGTAAGCGAGTTGTGAGAAGATTTGTAGATCAGGTTGTGGTTCTGGATGTAAGTTTGCTCGTTTAGATGAATGGTTCATTTTCAGATGTGTTGTCACCATACACGGTAACATCATTAGTCTGCCACCGATGAAATGCTGGTGTTATCTCCTGTTTTATCTTTAAATGTTTCGTTCTCCTTTGATTGGTGATGTCGTTTCCGTTTTTTTTCTCAGAGGGTGGAAGATGGGTCAAAATCGATGTATTTGTTGATACAGTTCTGCCTGGAATGCTCTGCTTCTAGTAATTCTCGTGCGTGTCTGTTTGGCTTGTCCTAGCCGTGTTGTCCCAGTAAAATGTGTGTCATTCCTCATCAGTATGCAAAGGTAGTAGCGACTGGGAGTCATGTCCTTTTGTGGCCGGTTGATGTCTATGTGTCTTGCTTCTGATATTTCTGCCCGTTTGTGCAAAGTAGTGTTTGTTCAGCTCTGCAAGGTATTTGTACGGGGATTTTAAACACATTAATTGCTGTTTATTGTGTTGATCTGTTTGTGAGCTACCATGATGCCAAGGATGGCGAAACTTTGGAAAGGATTCAGAGGAGATTTACTAGGATATTGCCTGATATGGTGGTAAGGTATTAGGAGGAAAGGCTGAGGGACTTGAGGTTGTTTTCATTAGCGAGAAATGGCTTGAGAGGTGACTTAATTGAGACATATATGCACATCAGAGGATGGACAGTGATAGTATTTTCCTTCAATGGTGATGGTTAGCACGAGGGGACATAGCTTACAATTGAAGTGTGATAGAAATAGGACAGATGTTAGAAGTCGTTTCATGACCCAGAGAGTATCAGGGGCGTGGACCACTCAGCCTGCAACAGTAGTGGACACGTCAGATTTAAGGGCACTTAAATGGTCATTGGATTGGTATATGAATAAAAATGGAATATCGTAGTTTAGACAGGCTTCAGATTGTTCAAATCCGACGGCGCACCATCGAGGCTGAAGGGCCGGTAATGCGTTTTAATGTTCTCTGATCTGTGTTCTATGACTCGATATTGCATGATTCGTTTCCGAACTCAAACCAAAATCCCATCCATTCTTATTGGCAGTGATCTATGTTGTGTCTGAAAACGTCTTTATTTCAATATTCGAGGGCATGTCTACACATCCATCCATGCAACGTAATCAAAGGTTGGACAAACAATTACTCATTGACTTTATATGTTTGTGTGCACTTGGTATGACCTCTTTCTGTCTAAGTGACGAGTCCAGGACAGATTGTTGGTGATTGTCATTCCTTGCCACTTGAATATATCCACCGTCCCCACCTCACCTCAGCATCGTTGGAGTGCTGATATAATTTCCTGCGGTGACACCATTCCCATTGTGATGTCATTTTCTGTTCTTTTTCTCAAGATGTTGTAAATGGTGTCCTAGTTAATGTGCTCATTGATAGAGTTCTAATTGGAATGTCATGCTTCTTGGAATTCTGGTGCGTGACTCTATTTGCTTGCCATAGGTTGGGTGTGTTGTCCGAATCGAAGTAGTGTCCTTCCTTTTCGTATATAATGATACCCATGAGAGTGCGTTATGTCGTTTAGTGGCTAGTTGATGTTCATGTATCGTGGTGTATTGTTTTCTGCCTGCTTGTCCAATGCAGTGTTTGTTACAGTTCTTGCACGGTGTTTTGCAAATGAAATTCGTTTAGCTTGTTGTCTGTATAGGGTCTTTCAAGGTCATTAGTACCTGTTTTGGTGTGTTGGTGGGTCCATCACGGGAATCAAGGACACTGCCACCCGTGTGAAACACACCAACCACGAGCCAATCTCGCTTCCACAGAATCGCCTATCCGATCCCTAAATATAGAGATGCCCATCATTAATACTCCCTTCTTCTCCACAGTTCCTGTCTGAGCATCAGGGACATGACATATGCCAGAGTCATGTATTCTGTGGCTTTCCCAGGTCACTCGTCCGACCAACACTTTCGAAAATGTATATTTGTTATGCAGGTGAGCGTCCACAAGGGATCCATGCACTTACTGGTTATTATCCCTTACAACTTCAATTATCTTAAATTCTAACTCCCTGGAGCTTTTATCTACAACAATCTTTCCTTCCTGAATGATCCTGAGTTCATCCTGCTTCAGTTCCACTTGTCGAAAACGGTTTTCAAGGAGCTGGAATTGTGTTCACTTCTGGGAATTGTACTCTTCTGGGACTCTAATAGTGCCCCTCACCTCAGACATGCCACAAGAGGAACATTGCATTGCATGCGCTGCTCGTTTCCCTTACGATGCAACAAAAGAGACAAATGGAAGCTTACTTGATCTCGCTCTTGTGGTTTCAAATAAGAGGAGGCCAATGTGTGGGAAGCACGATAGAAGTAGATCTTGGATGCATGAACACCCGATTTATATAACTGGCGGAGGTAAAATTCAAGTCGCTGAAACCTCTGTGCTGGAAATAGCTGATTTGCTTTCCGGATAGCGCCCTGGCTCCCACAATGGTCTCTCCCATGAGGTAAGTTTTCAAAAGAAGAATTTTCCTGATGACAACTGCTTGTTTCGTCTCTCATGACTCATCTTCCAGAAAGATAGGCGGCCACTTCCACGAGGCAACTTTCTAATTTACCTTCCCAACAGCTTCTCGTTTCTGTGCTCACCACTCCCACTGCTGAAATGCCGGCCTGTGCTCCCGCAATGTATGTTTTTAAATAGTGTCTTCAACTTCTCAACAACCCTCTGGTTTCTGGTCTCTCGTATCCTGTTGTAGAAATGAAGGCAGCTGCTCCAACGATGAAACCTTCAAAATGGAGAATTTCACTTCCGGGTAGCACCCTGTGTCCACTTTCACAGCTCCTGATATAGAATTGCAAACCACTACTGCCAGGACGTAAATTTTAAAATTGAGATTGTATACTCCCAGCAGCCCTGGGTTTGCATTCTTGTCGTTCCTGCTGCAGAAATGAAGCGGGGCTACTAGTGACCATGAATCCATTGTCACTTTGTCACTGAAACCTCATCTGGTTTCTGATGTTATCGAGATCTGCGTGTACGTTTAACAGTGCTAAAAATAGCAGAACTCCCGGTCACAGGGATAAAGTGTTCTCAATAACGCAACAATATAACAATTCAATTAGTTCATTGCCTGAAAACGAACAAAATGGAAGTCGAATTTGGCTACTCAGTTTAAATTATACGTTGACAAAATTCCCATTTCCAGTCAAGTTTGAATTGAGTATATTGACAATCGTAAAAGCCAATGACACAATCCGATGTTCTGGGGTATCAGACTGGGCGAAAATTGATCAGTTGAGAGGAGAACTATCTCATACTGGCCTGTATATAACTACCTGAAAAGAAATATCTCTTTCAAGTAACCTGCAACACAGACATTCCTAACAACGAGGAAAGACACAGTAAGATCTGAAGACAAGAATCTGCAGCTGGTTAGTTTTTAGATAAGAAGTGTTAGTTCGTAAACCTTAATTGGAAGTTTTATCGGTCCAGCATTATAGAAGAGAAGGTAAAGGACACGTCGAGAGAAGGAAATTGTAAATTGTGGTGAGTTTATTATTCCCCGTTGTACTTCAAGAAATTATGTTGTTAATTTTTACTTAGCGTAGTACTTGGCCAATCAAGTTTTCTACAGATTACTACACAGGATAAAACATTTCCTTGTTGCTGGTATTAATTAAGCAAGTGGCTTAACCATAATACATTCCTGTAACACCTAATATCCTTTATGAAAGGAAACTGTAAATTCTTAGCTTGTATAGCTCACATGTGACTCCAGACATACCGCAAAATGGGTGACTCTCAACAACCCTCTGGGAATCTAAAGACTTGCAAAGGGTCCTGCCCTTCCAATGATGCCTACATCCTTTGAATGAATAAAATTAGATATCTGGGCTGGATCTGCGAGGTGAATTGAGAATGTGCTGTGTTTAAAAATTTAACTCATCTGACAGTGCTTTTATTTATTTTTTCACTCTTGTGGTTGTACCTTCCAACTCTTATCCCGTCTTTACTGAGACCAATGGGACAACTGGAAACAGCACTGGAGAGATGGAGCGACAATTCCGTTGTCTAAACAAGTAGGAGTGAACTTTCCAGCAGAAACTGTAACATTAATTTGGATAATCTCTCTCCATTTATGTAATATGTGGTCTTTTTTCATCCTGAAGAATTCACAGTTTCACTGTTTCACACATCATACTCCTACCAAATTTCCCATTCATTGTCCAGTTACTGACCCTTTACCTCTTCTGGATAAATTCTGTTCCCACCAATTATACCATCACCGAGAAACATCGTGCGAATCCAAATGTTTTATTTATCTCAACAATTGCTACAGATTGCAAATAGTTTAGGAACACGTTCTTGTCACTATGTCACGACAGTCCGTATTTTCTGTTAAACGAATGAAAACTGAAACGTCCTACTGGACGGTATCTTCAATATGAGGCTTTCACGTTCCCTCCAACACGACTGTGTGCTCGGCAGTCCTTCAGATACTGTTCGAAGCAGATACCTCTCTGACAGGTAGTATGCTAAGAATGTTTTTGTCTCGTTGATTCACCCATCGCTTCCCTCAGTCTGTTGGCTACGCATTCGATGTTCACTGCACAGTCAATGATGGGCCTGTGGAGCAACGTTTGGTGAATGACATTGAAATAGCACTCCCAGAGTCCTTTCTGTGTCCTCGTCCCCATCAGTGTTTGCTCCAATTTGTTTCCAACATCGGTTTGAACAGACTTATCACACAGAGATGTTCTAGAGGGCGGTTAATATCCATTCATAGGGATTTCCTTGAATATTTTTGAGCTGATATCATGCGTTTTCGCAGTTCTTGGAATCAATTTGGGGAATTGCCGTGTAAAATATATCCATGACTGTACAGCAGAGTGCCATCACCACACGTGTTTCAGTCCTGCCAGTGTGACTGCATATAAGCAGGGGTGATGTTGGGGCTTCTTGAAGCATGACTCATCAGGGTTGATGTTGTGCGTATGACGATGTCTAATTGGTTATTGATCCGTGAAAACGTGGAATCAGGGAAAGAATGGAGCAGGGCTTCATCAAATTAAAAGCTGAATGAAATGTACTCTACCTGAGTGTGTGTCATACGCTCAAAAAATATTCAGGAATTTACGGCACTGATCAAGAATATGGATATGATTTAATGTCAAAATAGATTTCTGGCTACAGGGTGATTGATCTTAGCAACTGAATATCCAGAACAATTTACGTTTATTAGGGTTAAACAAAAATGAAAGGGGATTGAAGTTTACCTCTGAATAAGAGTTTGGCTTCTTGTATGATTGCAAAAGACGATTTTATACGTAATGATCAACGTATTTGCTCAATCTTAGAACTTACTTTTGTGATGAAAGTGACAGTGGAGTAGGGTTCGGGGAGAGATTCCCAGAGTTTGCTGAGTGGATCTCAACAAACTAAGCCAGCAGAAGGGCATTTGTGATTTTGATCTTTTTGACTCTGTTATATTCTATATCTGACATTCCCCAGAACCTTTTATTGTGGATATTTCCTGCAAGGGTTTGAACCCTACAAACCTAAGACATTCTAGAACGAATGTTGCCTGGAACATTCTAAAACCGATACTCCCCGGACCATTCTATACCCGACATTCTCCAGGGCATTTTGTACCAACACTCCGAGGAAG
Source organism: Hemiscyllium ocellatum (assembly GCF_020745735.1). Lineage (NCBI taxonomy): Eukaryota > Metazoa > Chordata > Chondrichthyes > Orectolobiformes > Hemiscylliidae > Hemiscyllium > Hemiscyllium ocellatum. Next base: position 133,095 of record NW_026867630.1, read on the forward strand.
ATGCTATCACTGCCATTCTCCGGAACGTTGTGCAACTGGGAATCGCTAGAGCATTCTGTACCCAATATTCTTCAGAACTTTCGACACCCAACATTCCTCGGAGCATTTATTAAACGACATTCCACAGAACATTATATACCCAATTTTCTACTGAACATTCATTCCCTGACATTTTCTGCAGCACTCTATAACTGGCATTCTCCAGAACAGACTGTACACGACATTCCCTTAAATATTCTATCACGAATATTTCCTCAAAAAAATTGCGTACCTGACGTTCTCCAGCACATTCTGCCCCTATCATTCCCCGGAATATTCTAGAAACGGCAGTACCCGATATTTCTCAAAACATTTATACCAGACATTCTGTAGGACATTCTGCAACTTCCATTCTTCAGAAAATTCTATAGCAGATATTCTCCAGCACGTTGTGCAAATGTCATTATTTGTGAATGGCCGGACGTCTGTCAATAGAAAAAAACGACAACATCCTGAGGGAAGAGTTCCAGTTTTAGGGAGAATAACGCACTCTTTCGAAGTCTCCTCAGCCAGTCAAAGGGGTGAATGCTAATTCCCTGTGTTTTCATTTCTTCATGACAGAGAACCGTCCTCAATTTGAAATAAAATATGGAAATGTACAACTTATATTTGTGCTCAAGGAACTGAGCGGAAATCCTTCAGACTTCAACGTTTTCACCCTCCGCATTAGGTAATGTTAAGAAATGACCTATATCTGTTTTCCATTGAGCGAGTATGTGGCAATATTCTTAAACCCATTTGTTCTTAATATTGTGTGTCTGTGTGTTTGAGGAGAAAGGTTTTCATATCTTTTAAATCTCATTTCTGTGAGTAAATTCACAACTTATTAAATGTTATGCCAATTACATCTTGAAATCTCTGATTACTGTGACACATTAAAGATTTCTTCCTGAACTCAGTAAAAGTAATATATTTGCCTCAAGGTTCATGTATAATTCTTTGGTTTCCTCCTTTACATTTAACATCGTGACGATCTACGTCCAGATTATAAAGATTGTGGATTGTCTCCGTGTGCCACTCTTTAGCTAGGAGCCATGGCAGAGACGGTTTCACTGGTCAATATTCTAAACCAGACCTTGAGGCACATTCTCTTGTTTTATGGGAATATTTTATTTCCTGAAGTCCATCCCTATGCGCAATATCCATGTCGTTCTGCTTTATTATGTCACTGACTATTCCGTATGGTTCACCGTGGATTTCACCCTTAATTATTTTTGTTGGTAATATGTTGCCAGAAGCTGAAATGTTATTACATTGAGAACACAGTTTCTGTAGCTCTCGGTACTATGAAGGTGCTGAGCTGCTTAAAGGAAATTTTCTGGTATTTTATGCTCTCAGCTCAGTAGCGGCATAGGAACTGCCCTAGTTTCGTACGACAGCAAATGATGTTTGTTACTCTCATATCTGGTTCACAATGGATTTCCTCCACTATTCTCTGACCCTTTTACTCACATTTCTCTTGATGTTGCTGCTTAAGGTTTTCACTGTCAGACAGTTTAGTGAGCAATAGATCTTTCAGCAGAACACGGACTCACATAGGTAGAGATGCTCCGTGTGACAAAGGAATGCAGTATTGCAAGAAAAACCTCCTATATTGCTGTTTGTGGTCTCAACCAATTTGATCCCCTTACGGTCAACATTAATGATGGCTGTTACATGGAAACAGTTGCATTATTTGGTGTATAAGTCTACCTATCCACGTTTGTTTTGCAGTGATTCTGTTTCACACTGCAGATCCTTGGTTGATGCACAAACAATGCTCTGTTTGCCGTGACCAAGACTAAGTTCAGACAGCAGCTGAAGAAAGTGCTGAAATATCCTTATCCCCAAATTCATTAATCAATCGAATTCACTCATTTGTTAACCGAACCAGGATTTTCTCATTTCTCTCCAATATATCACCAACGAGAGCACCCTATCGGTATTATAATGGTCGGAGGACGGTGTTGGTTTGTCCAACCTTATTCCCACAGCGGGGTTACGGTGACAGATTTCAATGTTTCTCTCAACTCAGGGGCCAGTGATAAAATGCACTATCTTACTGACTGTGTCTACCTCTTCATTTTGTAATTAAAAATGGTGTTCCTTAAAATGGTCAAAGCAGCAGAGTTAACTACATTGTTGTTTGACTTTGAATTGAAGAAGCTGAACTGGAGAATGATGAATTAAGTCGCAACTCTTGATCCTCAGAGAAGGTGAGTGGACAGGAGCTGGTTTTAATTCTTTGTGTCCTGCAGCACAGACGAACTATGCAAGACAGGGCAGAACCACCTGTACAACGGATTCAAGAATAACGGATACTCAAAAATACAGTACGCAGATTCCTCAAGAACAAACCACGACAAGCAGATCAAAAACAACCAGAAACCTTAACCGCCTTACCAGACATCAAAGAAGTTTGAGAAATGAGAGCGAGACTACTAAGATCCATCGGAATCCTCGTAGCACACAAACCCATCAACACTCTCAAACAAAAACTAACAAACGTGAAAGACCCAGTACGTCCCGTGGACAAAAACAACGTCTTTTACAAAATTCCACGCAAGGATTGCCACATAAAGTACACATGACAAACAGGAAGAAAGTTAGTCACCAGGAGACATGAACACCAGCTAGCCACAAAAAGATACGACCCTTTCTCCCTTGTAGCCCTACACATGAATGAAAAACGCCACCATTTCGACTGGTACAGCACATCTATCCTGGGACAGGCTAAATAAAGGCATGTCAGAGAATTCCTAGAGTCCTGGCACTCTAACCACAACGCCATAAACAAACACATAGATCTAAATGCCATCTATCAGACCCTCAGAAAACGAACAGGAAATGACATCACAACAAATCCCAGGAACCCCATCGAGGAGAAAGTAAAAATAGAAAGCAGGACATAACAGCTACGCTTCACTTGGAGTTCGCCACTGATGATGTTACCTAGCCCCCAGGTAACGAAACGTCTGGATATCGGACCTACAGCTGAGCGAACAAACCTACATCCTAAATCTCAACCTGAGCTACAAAGCTTCACAAACCTTGCACAAACATTCCATTGGACGGACAGGCAAAAAACAAACCACCAGGATACATGACCATGAACTGCCCACAAAACGACATCACCATTTAACACTAGTGTCTTTACATGCAGATAAGGATGGATACCACTTCGTCTGGGACAACACATCCATCCAATGTCAAGCGAAACAGAGACATGCATGAGGATTCCTCAAGGCATGGCATTCCAACTGGAAATCTAGCCACAAACTCATCGAGTAAGACCACTTCTCTCGTCCCTTGAGAAAAAGAACAGGGAATGACATCACCGCAGGAAATGGCATCCCCGCTGGAAAGGAAACCACCAACCCAAAGGAACCCAAACGTATAAATAGAAAACAGGTCTCATGAACAGTGCGTCGCCTGGAGGCTCACTGAAGATGGTGCCTAGTAGGCTGACGAAACCTATGGAAATTAACTTTCTAACTCAGCGAGCAAAGCTACTTCCATCAATGCTAGCAGGATTAGGGAACATTGCATGACGGGGGATATTGAGGATCCAGTCACGAAAAAAGAAGCCATAAGTCAGGGAGATGTAGTTGGGTTCTTGACGAGCATATGGGATATCGGAGTGCAACTTATGCGAGAAATCAGGAGGAAAAACTTGCTGTGCCAATGCTGTTCCTTTAACAAGGATACAGTGTCCTTGACATATTTTGTCAGGCGGTCATGATGTACAAAGACTCCGAGAAGAATGACTTTGGGAGGGGTTTATGTCCAATTTCATTTTAGCAAAAAAGATACTACTTCAGCCAGTAGGTGTCAAGTGTGTGTGTGTTTTTAATAACTACACTTGTACATTGATAAGGATGTGATCAGTTCTCCCAGCACAAATAGCCTCTGCTTTGGTTTGGTTTTTAGCAGGAGAGTTGCAACAGCTGCTGGACGTAAAAAAGCATGACAAGTCTGTTAATACACTGTATGACTTCGAGCCTGCAAACAAGCGTGTTTGATTTTACCTTTTGTGCCAAGCTGTGTTTACGGGGTTTATTGCAAGTATTTGGAATCCCGTAATTATGTTGACATAATCTCTATGGTTCTTGGAAAGGCTAACTTTTGTTGCATTCTGTTCTCATTTGTTTATTTTTCATTTGTTTATCCTGTAAATAAATTCTGTTTTGTTGAAAACTAGTTAGTTTGACAAGCTGCTTTACACCTGGAATGGTGGCGTTACAATGCTTAAATCAACTAACAAAGTTATGGCCACGGATTCTTGCCAGAAATGAGTTGACATGTCTGGCCCGGTCCATAAGACATTGGCGGGCTATTTGTTGGATTTGTTCTGTAGTTCCGAATGAGGATTCGGATTGTTGGACTCAGAGGTTGCAAGTGGTACGTGATAGCATTTTGTTTTCCAGGTGCTGAATTCAGTTGACTTCAATAGCGCTTGGAATAGCAACAGTTCTTCCGTTCACTCAGAGCTTCGTGGGGTGGAAGAAGCGACCTTGCAGGTTTTACTGAAGGTGATGATTGCCAAGCTTTTGGAATTATCAAACAAACTGGATTTGAAGCTGCCCCCTACCGTGATGAAAGGAGAGGTAATTACAGCATTTGTTCATCATTTAAAATAGCTGGAAACGCTATCAGAATGTTCCTAGATGGTTGAAATACGGCGGAACAGGAAGCTGTTTGCGTCAGAGGGGAAAGGATAAGGAATGACAATTAAAAACAGAGACAACAAACGAAAGAGACAGAGAGAGAGAGAGAGAAGAGAAAAAAGGAAGCAAGGGAGGGAGCTTGAACATCAGAAACTGGCGCTTAAGTGAGATCAAATATTTACTTCTGAAGTATTGAGAACTCATGTTGATGAGCAGAGATTAAAACATCCGGATTAGAAGATGATTATGAATTGAAACATAAATCAAAGTTTGCTTTCCACGATCAATTTCAATCTGTGCGGCGTATAAATCAGAGAAAAAAGAAATCTGAGCATTTAAAGGGAAAGGTAGATCTCAGTGAAGATTATATGGATAACAAAGCATAGGGTAAAAATGAAATCCTTGAAGAGGAAAGAGAAATTGAAAAGCTTCGAGTTTTCACTGCAATAAAGTAGGCCACATGAAGTCACGCTCTTGATGGTAGGTAAAGCGGTTGGAAGTTAGATGGAGGGAAAAAAAGAATAAAGAAAGTCATTTTTAAAAATGGTACGAAAAAGCACAGTGGGGGCTATAAAGATGCAGAATGTACAAGAAGTTCTGAGATTGCTTAAGGAGAAAGTACCGGATCTTCGTGTACAATATACGTGTGAAGGTAAAGTTTGCTCACACAGGCCAGGAACAGCAGCTAAAGAGATTACAATATTAAGCGATACAGGCTCCTCTCAACCCGATTACTGCCTGAAAAGACACGAGTAGTATGAGACAAGCAGCGTTCAATTATGAAAATTGATGTTAGAGTGTAAAGAAAGGAGTGCAAAATTTGTGGTAGGAGTACTGGACAAACTCTCAGCTTCTGACATACAATTTATTCGTGCAGAAGATATATCTGATTCACCAGGAGGAAAACTGCCTACTGTGGTTGAAAAACCAGTTGAAATTCAAGATACTGATCTATTGAAGCACACTTATCCTGCGATTTTTCCTGACTGTGTGGTAACGAGTTTACAAAGTCACCAGATGAAACTGGAGTTATCAAACAGTAACGTTTAAAAACTTGAAGTGTAATTTGCAGAGACGTTGTTTGGTGAGATGTTTGAGACAAACCTGAATCAGATAGATAACACTGCAAACTTCCTTACTTGAGAAAAAATAATTCAGTTAAAGCAGAAAGCCGAACATTTAAAGCAGTTATATCACATAATATACATAGAAAAATAATCTGAATACTTATCTGAATGTAGTTATCTTAAAAATGATCTATTATTAGGAAACTGGCGGCTCTCACATAGTCAGTCAGATGAAAAATGCTCAAAAGTTCATCAAGTTGTATTGTTAGTCGGTTAAAGAAAGATGGTTTTGCGAGTGGCTGATGGCCGAACAATAGTGTGCCACTGAAGGGAGGGTTAACCAACAGTTGTAGCGTAAAAAACGGAATTAAGTGCGTCAGCAGCCAATTTAAAAATTACCACGTCAGGGTTATTAATCTTAGATTATTTTACCAGTGCCACGCGCTAATCAAAATAGAAACGAAGGAATAGGCAGGACGAATGCTTGCCTTGAGAGATGGTGCAGGAGGGAGGGGTACAGATTTATAGGAAATTGGGATTGCTCCTGCGAGAAATAGGACTGTTACAATTTGGACTTTCTACACCTTGGTCAGACAGGAACCAAAGTCCTTGGGGGGGTCTTTTTGCCGACGCTGTTGGAGAGGATTTAAAGTAATCTGGCAGGAGAGCGTGAACCAAATCAGGAGGTTAGTAAATAGTAAGGAGGTAGTAATTCAAGCCTGGAAGTATTCAAGATAGTGAATTCAGCATACCTATGGGTAAGCATAGACAGGGAACAGATGATGATGCAAAGGAACTGGTAGTCGGAGGTGCAATTGTTTTACTGCAAGAGGTGAAGTAGGTTAGGCAGATGAACTTCTGGCATGCTGGTGATAGGAGATTTTAATTTATCCAATCGAGAATTCGTTTTGCTTAGTCTTAAAGGTCTCCATGGAATCGAATTGGTAATGAGCAGCCAGGAGGGTTTTCTACAAAAGTATGTAAGTAATCCAAATCGGGATTGGGCCACAGTGGACCTGGTGTTGGGGAATAAGCACGGCCACGTGGTTGAAGTGGCATGAAGTAATTAATTGGAGAATACTGAGCATAACATTGTAAGTTTTATAATTCTTATGGACAAAGACATGTGTCCACAGGAGGTGGTAAATGTATATTAGGAGCAGCTGTTTGAGATTAAATGCAATTTTTGATACGTGGGAGACATTTAAAGAGACTTTGATCAGACAGCAGGAGAGACGTGTTTCTATGCAAATGAGGAATGCAAATGGCAAGATTGGGAAACAATGGATAACTGGTGGAATTGTGAGGTAGCAAAGACGAAAAAGGACATGTTGATAAGGTCTGGGCATCACAAGGCAGACAAACATATTGAAGAATTTCGGTAATGTAGAACCGATTTGAAATGAGGATTTAATACGCTTAAAGGCTCATGAAATGTCGTTAGCAAACTGTGTTAAGGGAAACGCCAAAGCCTTTTATTCACAACTTAGCTTAAAGAGTGCAACGAGAGAACGGTTGACTAACGCAAGGATAAAGGAGGAATGTCATGTGTATAGTCATAGAAAATGGGTGTGAATCTTAACGAATATTTTGCATCAGTATTCACCGAGCAACTGATGCATGTTGCCCGTCAGAGTAGGTGCTTGATTACTCTAGGTGAGGTCAGCCTAAGGAGGAGTAAAGTGATCCAGAAACATTGCACTAACTATAGACATGCAAACATGCACAACATCACGCAAATTCAGGCCCTGACAGAAACACCAGTGAACGTCTCCGTGTCACTTTCGAGTCTCGATAACCCGTCAGCAATCATATATTCGCAACCAGCCCCATCCACAATTGTCACATCGAATTGCTGCAGCCACAAGCTCCATCTAAACAGTCTGGCATTTTTGTCATTAAATTTTTCCAGAAATGTCAATAGCTTTTGTGGTCATTTAATACGATTGTCTCAAATGCATTGCTAAAATGTTGTTATGGCAACACAAAGCTGAAAGTTTCTTTCTCCACCGTTGAATGTTTCTATTGATGAACGTTCAAACTCATGGAAAAATACCTAATGGGTCATTCTATTCCCTCTCCATCCTCCTGCAGGACCACCACACAGAAACCCACATCACTGGCATCGATAGGCACCTTGAAAGGCATCGTGTATTCTGGTGTGGATAATACTGCGGCACAGCCTTTTGACAGTCCACTGTCCACTGAAACAGCTCGCCCGTTTAATCAATTCGGGGTGTGGAGCAGCCACGTTGTTAAAGTTTGTCAAAAACTTTCGGTGATAATCTAGTTAACCCCAAGAACTGTAGTTCTACTTTTATTTTTCTCGACAGTGTGGAAAATACCCCATTACATTCAGTTTTGCATATCTGGGTGCCATTTGTCCATGTCCAACAACATAGCCCAGAAAGGTGAGTTGGGCTTTGGCAAATTTAACATTAACTAAATTTACCAACAAACCTGTCTTCCGAATTCAAACGAACAGATCCAATAAATGCAGGAAATGCTCCTTACATGAGTAAGTAAAAATCGCCAGGTCTTCAATGTATACCATGCAATAGGTTAATCCAGCAACGACCCATATTAGTCAGTCTCTGAAATGTGGCTGGAGCGTTTTCCAGACCAAATGGCATGATTGTGAACTGATGTGGTCCATTCCGCGTTAGGAAAGCCGGAATTGATTTTGCTCTGTCTGACAGAATTACTTGTCAGAAGCATCTGTGCAGCTCCGATTTTGAAATGTAAGCTACTTGTCCTAATTTTTCGATACAGATCTCCAACTGTGGAAATGGATATACATCAATCTTTGTAACTGCGTTGAGTTTGCGATAGGCCACGCCTAACCTTTGGATAACTACTTGCTTTGACACCACGACTGTTGCTAACCTCCAACCAATTTAATTCACTTCGATTATTCCATCTTGGAGCATACGCTCTATCACCTTCTGAAACTGTGCCAAATTTAGCGAGTTATGCTTATAAGAATTTTGCATCATCTGAACAGCATCTCCTTTATCTACATCATGCACAATTAAGTTAGTAATTTTCACTTCATTTCCACATATATCCCAATGTGATAGTGATAACTCTTTCAGAATATTTCGAATTTATTGTGGAAGGTAACTCAATAATTTATCACAATTTTTGACAATTTCCCTATTGTCAAATTTGGTTTGAGTAATGTACAATTCAGAATCTCTAAAATTGCTCTTTCATCTGTGTTTCAACCATTAAAACCTCATCTTGCTTTCCTTCCCTATAAAAGTAACTTCTGAGCATATTGCCATGACACACTCTGTGAAATTTCATGCTGTCTGCAGACCTTCACAAGTAGTTCACCTCAGTTAATTTCTTCACAATTTGATAAGTTCCATGATTTGGAGATGGTGGTATACAAAGTTAGAAAAACACAACATTAAAAGTTACAGTCCAATAGGTTTAATTGGAAGCGCCCTTGTTTTTGGAGTGGCGCTCACTCATCCGGTTGTTCACAACCACCTGATGAGTAAACGCCACTCCGAAAGCTAGTGCACTTCCAATTATAAATTTTAGACTATAACCTGGTGCTGTGTGATTGTTAACTGTGATAAGTTGCACTCAACGTTGCACGTAAAAGCTTATCTGTTATTTGATGTAACACCAATACCTTATCCCGAACAGCAAAATTGCGAATTTGTGATTTTTTTATCCGCTTCCTGTTTCATTGTACGCTGTGATGCTTTTCATGTATGCTTGCCGACTCTCCAGCTCTATTTAATCATTCTCTAAAATTTGACACGTAGGTGGTCTTTGAATTCTGATATGTTCATTTCTACATCATCAATTTTAACAACCCTCTTATTTCATGCAACCAAATTAAGTCAAATGGACTGAATTTGGTCGATTCATTAGATGCAGATCTGACCGCATAAAGGACAAATGGATCTCCCTTCTCCAACCATCTGGATAATCCTGACCATAAACCCTCAGCGTGATATTGAGTTATTGCTCTCATCTCTCTAGCACTCCCTGCGATTCTGGATGGTACTCAGTAGATTTGAATTATTTTATTCCCATGTTATCCATAACCTCCTTGAATAGTTTCAATGTGAAGCTTGATCCTTGGGCTGACTGGATCTATACAGACATTCTGTATCGTGCAAAAACATTTTAGTCGTTATTCTACAACACTTTTAGTTGTAATGTTGTGAAATAGGATTGTCTTTGGAAAGCTAGTCGACAAATACTTTACTGTTCATAAATACTTACTACAAATTTTGTTTGAGGTAGGGGACCTATGCAATCAATCAAGACTCTCGTGAAAGTTCCTCAAATGCTGGCGTAAGTATTAAAAGTGTGGTGTTCTTATCAGCTGACATGTATGACACATCTGGCAATATTCAACTTCACCTTTGTAAAAATGTCTGTATTTTAGCCTTTGTTTTCCTCACCTCAAATGATGTGTAAGTGGTAGTGCATGCGACATCCGCAGCACATCCTTTCTGTGCTGAACTGGCAAAATAATGTGATGAATCTCTGCCCATTTCTCACGTGCTTGGATGTGTGATGGTCTCCGTTTCCTTATTAAGACATCCATTGTTAAGTAATATCACAGGAATGCATTCACTTTATTTCTGTGTACATGCTTTTCGGTATAACTGGTGTAAGTCCTCATCGTTCTGCTGTAATTCAATCAGCTTAGCAGAGCGAAAGGTATTTTCATGGTAACCTATTTGTTCCTTCTCTTTTCCACTTATATGATCGAAGAATTTGTGGCATAACGCAATGTTAGCTTCTTCAACTCTGCTTTTGATTTTGTGATGAAACAATCAAGGAAAATTCCTGGGATAAAAACATTTTCCATGTCTTCAGTTGCCTGCGTCTCCCATCTAGGATATGCAGAACGCCTATCTGAGAATGAACTCTTTCATTTTTAAGGACAAATTTCAACCCTGGAGCTGAGAGCTGTCGAGTACTCCTAACATAATTCTGCTCTCTTCGCTGGACTCACTTGCCTCCCTTTAGATAACTGAGAGCTGTTTGTCTCATCATGAATTCCTGTAACCAATACTTTCGTTGGAAATTGGCATTACAGACTGAGAGGATCATGTATGCCTTCATACTGTAACCTCCTCACCTACTACTCCTGGCCAATGTGAATAGATTTTGCCCGATCATGGCTATTTTATAAGCAGATCTATCACTTCCTCCGTAATGAACGTTTGTTCAGTTGTCTCCTCTGAGGCAGTTGTCTAACTCTCCTGTGCTTTTTGTTACTGATCCAACAAAACTCCAGGCTTCTGTTATTTTCCTACATCTGGCTTTGTCCTCGCCCATCGACACTGTGATTTTGGGTACTCAACTTTATTACAACGAAAACACGGAAGCGCTTTGATTTATTTGTGTCCCTCAACAAATTCTTTTCTACTCTGCAGTAAGTTTTCCTTATGGTTTTCACTGAGGTCTACCTTTTCCTTTCCACGTCAGGATTTCTCTTTACCCCAGTTTCTACCCCTCATAGACTGATATTGATAATGGAAGCCAAACCGAGTTTTATGAATGAGCTCATAATCCTCAACCACTTCAGCTACGAATTTGCTGTTTTAACTCTCTGATCTTCACATGAGTTCTCACTAATTCCTCGCTATGGTTAGATTCAGTCTTTATCTCCAGCTTTTTAAAGGTGACTTTAATTTATTAGTGTCAGTCTTTAACGTTCAGATGCTTTCTCGTTGTCTCTCTGCGTTCTCTCATTTTCCTTCTGCTCTGCTTTAATCGTACCTCAAACTATTTTATTTCTGCTAAACTTTTCCCTCGCCTTTAACTCAAGCTGTTGCATTTGCAATCGACTTCTTGCCATCTCAACGAATTCTGATTGGGTCTTTATCAAGTTATAATGCTGAGCTATTGCTATAATTATCTCTCTTTTCATCACAGATGCAGGCAGTTCGAATTCCAGCTTCTCTTCTAATTCATGAAACTTGGTCTATTCACTTTTTGTTGAACTTCCAATGTTACTGCATCCACTTCCAGAAATCTTTTGGTGACAGCAGGAGCCATTGTTGTCCCAAGCTTTGTCGATCGAATCACAGCAATACCCGTAATAAAGACAGTAGCCCCCACCACTCGTTTTTTTTACATCCTGCAAACAGCCCAAAATCGGTTATGGACTAAGCCAGATCATATTCTCAGGCCATAACTTTGATATTTGCTTCTGAAAGTTAGAAGTGATTAAGTCAGCCAGATTGACTACTTCATATTAAAACAGACAAAAATATTCATAAAATTGCACAATGAAATACAAACAGCAGAATAAAGAATCCCGAACGAACTCAGTCTATCCAACTAGGGTTAATTTTATTGTTTCGAATACACACAACAGTCCAAAAAAGCAAACAACCATTAAAAACTAGTATAAATGGAACACATGTTTGCAGTTTAAAATTGAAGTGTAGATGAAAGAGAGAGAGAGAGAGAGAGAGAGCATTTAAACAGCTCCCTCTTGAACGTCCAACCAGTTCAAGACTGAACTCAAACTGCTCAGCTCGAGAGCTGGCAATTCCCCTTTCTTAACACAGGTCAGTTCAAAAACACGACCACGTTGGCCTGAAGCCTCATCTGTTTACATTTAAGCAAAATAATTCACAAAATCATTTTCGTCTCCGTACCAAACAAGACTGATTCTCGCCCTGCCCTTTTAATTACCGCTCTGAACAAAAACTAAAGGACAGAGTTTCCTTGTGCTGAGGACAAGCTTTTTCAAAATGATGTAACTTTTTTTGACAATGAAGGGCTGTATAAGTCATCTATATGGACATCCATAAGAGGTTTGATAAGGTTTCACGTGGTAGCCTGACAGAGAAAGTGAATTCCAATGAGGTCCGTTTTGTACGAGGTAGATGGATAAAGAATTGGTTGGGAAGCAGGAAACAGAGGGAAGGAGTTGAAGAAAGCTTCTCACAATAGAGAAGTGTGACCAGTCAGTTGAAACGAAATGCGCGGTGGGACCACTGCTGTTTGTGAGAAACATACATGAGCTTGAGGAAGGTGCAGCTTGTCTCATTATCAAGTTTGCAGATGACAATAAAATTGGTTGAGGAGCAGAGAGTGAAGCGAACTGTCAGAGACACCGATAGATTGTAAACGTTGGGTGGATAAATAGCAAATGGAGTTCAATACGGCAAATGTGAGAACTGTACAGTAAATCGAAATGCCTTGGGGAAAGTCATGAATGGTGAGACCTGTGCGTTCAGGTACATTTCACCCTGCACGTGGCAACGCAGGTCAATGGGGTGGCCAGAAAGTCTTATGGCATGCGTTCCTTCATCAAATGGGGCAATGAATGCACAGGTCAGCAGGCTATGTTTGTGTTGCATAAGACTTTGTTTTGCCACATTTGGGATACTGCGTACAATTCTGTGTGACAATGATGTGGATGCTTAGGAGACGGTGCAGAACAGTTTCACCAGGTTCTTGTCTGGTATGGAGGGTGCTAGCTCTGAAGATACGTTGAAATGGATACGGATTGCTTCTATTAGACGGAGGCTGAGAGTGTTTCGTATTAATGTTGACAAAATCACGAAACTTTAAGACAGAATGGAGCGTTTTATCAGAGTTTGGCACTCAACCGCTCGGGCTCAGGAGTTCAAAGAGAGAGTGTAAAAGTTTAAAGGAGACAAGGTTTGAAAGTTCTTTACGCAGAGGCTGGTGCATGTTAGGAACGCCTTGCCGGGGGAGGTGTTAGAGACGGGCACAATAACGTCAAATAAGATGTATCAAGACTTATCCATGAAAGGGTAGTGAGCAGAGGGATATGGATGCTTCTACAATAGACGGCACGTTCAGATAGATGATCTTGATTGCCGCAGCTCCGAAGGCTGAAGAACCTGAAACTTCACTTTAATTTTTATTTGCTTTTTGTTCATTCTTTGAATATCCTCATGCCATTTTGTTGGTTAAGAGCCATCGCTCTGAATGACAACCAAATCATGTCTAACTCCTTCTCACTGTGACAATGGTTATACTTACACTGTGTTCCACACTCCACTACCTTCTGGGTGAAAAGAATACTCGAACGACTCTCCTCTTCGCAAATCTTTCTTTCAACGTTAATCTTTCTACCCATCTGTGATCCTTCCACAAATACGAACAGTGTCTTCCTGTGTACCGAATTTGCTATCCTGATAATTTTATGCCTCTCACTCATGTCCCAAAGAGACTGTTCTGCTCATAAGAAAACTCGGTCACAGTAAAGGAAGTGTTCACAATTATAGGCACCAATATCTGCCCACATCCACCCTCCCGCCAAACCCAGCCCTCTGCTCTGCATCTTCGTCATTTAGTGGATGCAAAAATTTGTCTTCAGTTTGTGACAACAAATGGCTGCAAATCGTTTACATGTAATAGGTGTATTAGATAAGGTTGCAGAAACTTCCATGAGTTTCCGTTGCTATATTAAGTGAAAAAGATGAAAATGGAGTGATTAGATTCATTTAAATCTCAACATCGCCGTCTATGCGTCGAGACACAGGAGATTGCCGAGATTTTTAACGATTATTTCTCACCGTTGTTTACTCAGGATGGAATCGTGTACGCTACGGGAACAAGGGAAAGAATGTTGCTATTTTGGACAGTTTACAACGATAAGAGAAATTTGCAACCTTACAGCTTATTGAGCTGGTTCAATCGCCTTCGTCTGATCAAGTCCGTTCTCAGAAGTGTTGGGAGACGAGGGAAAGACAGCAGAGACCCTTGCAGACATTGCTGCTTCATCGTCAGCACCTGATAAAGTTCTGGACGTCTGGAGATTTTATCATTCTATTTCAATGTTTAATAAATGTAGCAAATAAAACAAACCTACTACAGTTGCGTGAGTCTGACATCAGGGTAGGCATATCGTTGGAGGAAGGATTGAGGGCCGGGGTGAAGCATCATTTTAACTGGTTTAATTATGAATTTATGCGCAAGAACTCATATCTAACAGACGTACAATAGATTCATTTTTAGAGACGTAACGAGGAGTATAGGTGGAGTTAGGGTGGTGGGATTTCGTGGTACAGACTATACTCAGGCCTCTAACAAGGTCCCAAATGGCAGACTAGTCATGCATGTTAGGTAACTTGAGATCCAGGGAAAGCTCCCTTATCGGATTCAAAATTGGCTGGATGGTAGGATGCAGAGGGTTTTGGTTAACGTTGCTGCTTCGGCTGAAGTCCTGTTACTAGTTTGCCACAGTTCTCAGTGATGGGAACTTCGACTTTTGTTATTTGAAGAAGTAATCTGTGTGAGACTGTGCAAGGCAAGACAAGTATGTTTGCATATAATTCAAAATGAGGAGGCATCATCGATATCGAGGAGGCTTTTAAAAAAAAATCAGAGGGTCCTTGATCAGATGCGGAAGCTGGGAGTGCAGATGCTGGTGTGTCAGCGGTGAAAAGCGTGGGGTTGAATAAATCACAACAGGTCAAGTAACATTCGAGGATCAGGAGAGTTGATGTTTCGAGTACAAATCCAGGGCTTATATCTAAAACGTAAACTTTCCTGCTCTTTGGATGCTTCCTGACGTGCTGTGTATTTGAAGGAAAACGCTTCCTGACACTTGATCAGGTGGAGAAGTGGGCTGATGATTAGTGAATGCAATTCAAAAAAAAACATGTAAGTGTGACGTTTTACACATTGGAGAATCAAACCAATGTGAGACTTATGGAGGGAATTGTCAATTCTTACATGGCTTTTGGGATCAGACGGACCTAGGAGTACAGATGCATAGTTGTTTGAAAATGACATCTCAGGTTTGAAAAAGGACTTGTGGGGCAAATGTAGCAAACAGAGAGTGGCACGTAAGTGGAATGGGATGCCGGAAAATAAGTGGTTGATCCCGGAATAATAATATCATTTCAAAAATAAAACATTTGAACAGGTACATGGCTGACAAGAGTTTCGAGCTTTTGAACACTGATTTGGTGTTGCAATTTAAATAGGGACCACATTGTAAATAGCTGAGCGGGCACCAGGGTCAGTCTGGAGCAGTTTGTGCCAAAGCGACTATTTCCATGCTGCATCATTCTGTAACTCTATGATTCGAAATCAATCAAATGTAAAAGCGACAACGAATCAGAACAAAACAGTCTTTGACTTCAAAGCCAAGGTAGTGAACAAGATATGGCACTGGCATGTAGTTCAGGACTGAACACAGTAATAGTTTGGAAGGTTTCAGTTGAATATGACATAAATGACTCGAACCACAAACATTCTCAACAGGTGATGTGTGATACGTTTTGAGAGGCAATGATGCCCGCTGTTCAGATTGATAATCTCCACTTATTTAACTGAATCTGAAAGAAAAGGACTGGTGAAAACAGGTATCAAATCTAAGAGAAAATACCTTTTTAGATTTAATGCAGGTCCATTGTCTTACAAGAGTTGATTTGATACGAATTGAGATCAGTTGTCGGAGGATCTTTTTAAGTCCAGGGTAAAGGGTTAACATTTAAAATATGAGCGAGAAAGAGTATGATTGAGCATTTAACAGCCTGCTTGACAAAATGTTTAATTTTCAATAAATAGTGTGGCATCACGTAAGATTCAAGGATTGTTCACGTGTGTACTTCCTCAGTATTTGTCCTTCCCTTTATTCCTGTAGTGAGGTGTGATGTAAATGAACTTCCAAGTGATATCAAAAAATAGACCAGAGATTATTCGTTGTCTAATCATTTCGGTTAGTTCAGGTGATAAGGTGAAGGTAGCTTCAAGTTCAGAAAGGCATGGGGTGTTCATTCTGAGGATTGTGAAAGCTTGGTGACAGTCCATAAATCTTGGGTCATGACTGTTGGAATGACTTTCGATCGATGTTTTGCTGAAGCCACAATGGCGATACTGCAAAGCTGTGCATTTCACCCA
Source organism: Hemiscyllium ocellatum (assembly GCF_020745735.1). NCBI lineage: Eukaryota > Metazoa > Chordata > Chondrichthyes > Orectolobiformes > Hemiscylliidae > Hemiscyllium > Hemiscyllium ocellatum. Next base: position 149,725 of record NW_026867630.1, read on the forward strand.
ATGCCCGTTGGAGTAAAGAGCAGCTGGCTTCAGTTACATGGCAGACCACGTCATCAGGTTGCTCCCATAGTGGAGGGTTGTAGTAATCATTCCGTTACTGTAATACCATAGAAATGGAGTACCAGAGGAGATCTGTGACTTTGGTCTTCAACATATCCGGCAGCTACATTCTTCTGTGGTTAGTATATTTCATAGGTTTCCTGTATTAATGCAGAACAATAGTAGATATTAGGCATTGCATTCAGAGTACAAACACTTACGTTCATGCTGCGCAATCTAAGTTACTGCACAAACACACTTACTTATGATATGAGTCCACCTAGATTCAGAAAGCAGCTCAAGACTGCAATTTAATATTCGTTAAAATCCGTGCTTTGCCTAATTAAGAATTAGGACAACAGACAGCAGCGGAGAAAATGCTCTCATACTTTTATTTCAATCCCGTCAACTGTATGACAGATTCTCAATTAAATGCATGATAAAGAAATTTGCCAATCTATCAAGTATGTTGGATGACATTTGAATACTTATCCCACCTTTCTGTTACCACTTACAAATAAAAGCTCCAGTGACGTTGTTTTACATGAATTACATTTCGAAAACCCACATTACGTCTTGGTAACAAAGCTGCATTTTTACAGAGTCAGAGAGATGTACAGCACGCAAACAGAACCTTCAGTCCAAACCCTCCATGCTGACCAGATATCCAAACCTAATTTGTTTCCAACTGCCAGTACCCGGCCCATATTCCTCCAAACCCTGCCTATTCATATTCCTATCCAGTACCTTGGAAATGTTGCAGTTGTACTAACCTCAACCATTTCCTCTGGCAGCTTATTTCAGATACGTACCACACTCTGCGTGAAAACGTTGAGCCTTAAGTATCTTTTACATGTTTTACATCTTCCACCCTCACCCTAAGACTATTCCCACTCCTTCTGGATCCCCGCACTCCAGCAAAAAGACTTTGCCTTTTTAAACTATCCATGCCATTCATGATAGGGCAAACCTCTTTAAGGTCACCCCTCAGCCTTCGGCACTGCAAAGAGGTATGATTACACAGTGGTTAGCACTGCTACCTCACAGCAGCTTTCTGTGTGGAGTTTGCACATTCTCCCCGTAAGTGCGTGGGTTTCCTCCCACAGTCCAAAAGTGCGCAGGTTTGTTGAATTGGCTACGCTAAATTTACCGTAGTGTTAGATGAAGGGTTTAAATGTAGCGGAGTGGGTCTGGGTGAGTTGCTTTTCGGAGGGTCGGTGTGGACCTTTTGGGCCGAAGGGATTGTTTCCACACTGTAAGTCTAATAATCTAAAAACACACCCCCAGCCTGTTCAGCATCTCCCTAGAGCTCAAATCCTCCAACCCTCGCAACATCTTTGTAAATCTTTTCTGAACTCTTTGAAGTTTTTTTCACATCCTCCCGATAGGAAAGAGACACGAATTGCACACACTATTCCAACAGTGCTCTGTGCAGCTGCAACATGACATCCCAACCCCTGTAGTTAATATTTTGATCAATACAGGAAAGCGTACCAAATGCCTTCATCACTCTCCTGTCTACCTGCGAATTCACTTTCAATGAGCTATAAACCTTCGCTCCAAGGTATCTTTGTTCAGTAACAATCCCTATTCCCTTACCATCAAGTATGTAAGCTTACTAAGATTTGCTTTCCCAAACTGGGTGGCACGGTGGCTCAGTGGATAGCACTGCTGCCTAACGCACCACGGTCCCTCGGGTGACTGTGTGGAGTTTGTACATTCTCCCTGTGTCTGCGTGGGTGTCCTCCGGGTACTCCAGCTTCTTCCCACAGTCCAAAGATGGGCAGGTCAAGTGAATTGCTCATGCTAAATTGCCCATAGTGTTCGGAGCATTGGTCAAAGGGAAATTGGTCTGAGTGGGTCCCTCTTTGGAGGGTCGGTGTGGACTGGTTGGGTTGAAGGACCTGTTTCTACACGGTAGGGAATCGAATCTAAAAAAATGCAGAAATTCACATTTATCTGAATTAAATTCCATATGCTCTTCTCAGCCCACTAGTCCAGCTGAGCAAGGTCCCGTTGAAATTTGAGATAACCTTCGTCGCTGTCCACTACAACTCAAATTTTGGTGTCTTCTGCAAGCTTACTAACTCTTACAGTGACATCCAATTATTTATATGAATGACGAAATGTAGTGGACCCAGCACCGATTCTTGGCGAACTTGTGTTTAGACATTGTTCGAGTACCTGGCATGTAATTTTCGGTCTTAACGTTTTAACCTTTCTTCTACTGGCAGTTCCAATATTCAAACTCTTCTGGCAAAAACTCAGCGTCTGGATAAAACAAGTTTATGCCCAGGACACTTTACATTCATTTTAAATAGGTTTCTTGCCAATATTTCACGCACCATTCTACTCAATATGTCTTCTCATTAAAGTACCAACACTCATGATACATAGTTTTCCTTAAGTCACCATGGCTGCAGTAGCACCTCCCTCTTTCATAAATTGTCTTATAATTCACGGAACACGAAAAATATCGATGACCTTCCTCAGAATCAAATGTTATATCTCAAATGAGACAAAGACTAAGTCACAAAAAGAATAATTCCAGTTACATTCTCAACACCTTAAGAATAGCTGCTCTTGATAAAATGTAAATCCATTCTGAACAGAAATCCACCAGTAAATTAAAACAAGGTTCTCATTATAATTGAAAATCGAAGTTGATCCTAAAACCAGCTGTAACACTAATTAAAACCCTCCCCCTAAATCCAATGTTGAATTTGATGGCAAAACACGATATAAAGGAGTTCTATTTGCGACTTTATCTAATGCCACAACTATAAAAAAAAACAAAGCCTAACTCTGTCCTTTTCCTCAAGCTAATGATTAATCTTTATTCAGCTGATACTTTGAATGCTTATTGAAACAGTAACTATACTGGACTATTGAACATATCAATAAGCCCATTTCACTCTACAGGTTAATCCATTCCTCTGTCGACCTTGCAGCAAAATTAGGTTTTTGTACAATGTACCATCTGGCGAGGTACTGGACCAGGATCATTTAGATTAAACCTGACAACTTCTTCAGTAAGACGGTGCCTTATTTGGTGATGATGAGGGGTGTTAACGGTGGAGCGGGGAAAGACATTCGTGGCTGTGCAGCTAAGCTTCAAAAAGTACACACTGCCATTGTTTCACTTCTGAAGGAAATAGACATTCGTTGTCTGTTTACCCTATCCATGCCCCTCATGTTTTTGTAAACCTTTATAATGTCATCCCGCAGCCTCCCACGCTCCAGAGAAAACAACACCAGCCTCTTAGCTTCTCCCTATCCATTATTGTGGACGACGACACACCAGACCCCAAACACCCCGAACCAACTCTTACCCCCAATTTGTTATGGGTATGGCATAGATCAAAGGCAAGTATACGACACTGAGTTTCAGATATGATATAATTCGTTTACAGTGATGCTTTCTGGAAAACATAATTCATCCTTACAGCAGAGTATGCAACGAAAAGAATATTTTATTATATTGACGGCCTTTACAAGTCAACGCCTCTTTTAAACCTTAATTATCAATATTGTCAATGCAGGTATCATCACATAAACACGAATCTTGCAATGGCAATTCGGTAACACAATCATTGTTCAGTACCGTAGTTGTAGTGCTACACTGGCTCAGTGGTTAACGCTACTATTTTGCTCAGTGCAAGAGTTACAAGTTCAATTCTATCCCGGGAAGCTGCAGGCGAGGAGCTTGCGCGTTCTCTCTGTGTGCCTTTTGTCCATGTGTGCTGGTTTCCTCCCATAACACAAAAATGCACAGGGTAAGTGAATTGACTATCCTAAACTTACCATACTTTTCGAATAACTGTCAGTTCTGGACAAGGAGCAAATATAGTGCATTGGTCCGCACCTATATTCTTTGAAGTGTCTCTGTGGAGTTATTGGGTTGAAGAGCCTGTTTCCACACTGTGGGGATTCTGATTACAATTCTGCCTTGTCCAGCAGAAAGAATTAACGAAAGAAGCATTCTCTGATCTATTCGAGGACGTCCCACTGCCTGAGCCATCACTCTAGCAACAGAGAACGCAGCCATTCAGTTCCAGGAGCCAGCAAACAACATCAATGATGCGAAAGCAATATTTTGATTCTGTGTCAGCGAAATGGTGCTCACTCATGATTGTTTTGCCTTCCGAGGAAAAAAAAGCCAACCATGGAAAAGTCCCAGCTGTTTCTAAAGTGCCTGTCAGAGGAGACCATTCGTCACGAATGTGACAAGATTCGTTTGCCCGAGAAACAAATCAAAGCGCCTCTTAAGGGCACAGTGTCCTCACACTATTGCAAGTAGTGTCGTCACAATATTGAGAATATTGATCATTGAAGAATGACGAACAAAAGGACTGAGAGATTCGTGGATTAGAGGAAAAACACTTATTTTTCAAATGTGTAACCTTCTAAGAAACATTTACAACATAATTAAGAACAAGGCTTGTTTTCACTTGAATCATCAAGTCGGGCTTAGAGATGTAAGTTGGACATTCAAAAAAAAAGCCAGATTGTATACAACACCAAGATTCACGTCAACAGCTTTATTTGAAACCACATGTTTTCCATGCACTATTCCTCACCAAGTTCAGGAGACTTCAACGTGAGGAAGGAGCAGCATTTCGAAAGCTGTGATTTCAAATAATCCTGCGGAACTGTAGTAAAGTGTCGTGTAACTTCTGATCCTATTCACCCCAATCCAACACCGGCATCTTTCCATCTTCACTGTTAGAAAATATGGGCTGCGGATATGATAATTTTTTTTCACTTGCGGTGCCGTTAATTTTTTTGAATGGCTGACAATGAGAGTCTGTAGCTAATATTTGTGTATCTCTTTGGGAACAGCCATATTGCGTTTATAACATGGGCATGAATTAAAATTCTGCATAGAATTTAACTGCACTGCTGAGTAACTCTCATTCACGATATCATCATTTTATTGTAGCAGAGGAGCCGTCAGTGCAAATATGGAAATAGGGGAATCCCAACTTAGTACAATAGGGTACACTACGGTGCTTTTCATATGTTTTTAAGTCGGGATAACAATATGTGACAATACCAGTGATAATTCCCTCTGATCTTTATTAAAGTGAGACCAAGAAATGTTTTAGTACACTTGCATGATGTTAATCGTGACGGCTTCGTTCCTTTAATAAGGTTATGCTACCCTTGGGTTTCTTTCAAACGTTGCCATCAAGGCAGAAATGCCGATATGTCGGGAAGGGCTACTTACAATTACCGTTTTTATATTAGATTAGATTACTTACAGTGTGGAAACAGGCCCTACGGCCCAACAAGTCCACACCAACCCGCTGAAGATCAACCCACCCATACCCCTACATTTGCCCCTTACCTCACACTATTGTCAATTTAGCATGGCCAATTCATCTAACCTGCACATCTTTGGATTGCTGGAGGAAACCGGAGCACCCGAGGAAACCCACGCAGACACGGGGAGAATGTGCAAACTCCACACAGTCAGTCGCCTGAGGCCGGAATTGAACCCGGGTCTCTGGCGCTGTGAGGCAGCAGTGCTCACCACTGTGCCACCGTGCCACCCACAATTATGACATGGGAAGGGCCTGTCTGCCCAGCTCAGACATTATTTTTCCAGTATGATTTAATTTTAGCTGTTAGACAGAAATTCTGTTTTCAGCAGTTAACCTGCTACAGTGAAAACAGGTTGCCTGCTTCCATAGTTGTTTCTGACCGGATTCTTCCCTATGGAATCTGTCCTGCCTGTAAAAAAAATGCTTTGCCATTTACGACTTACCATTTGTCAACTTAGCTGCAAAAAAAGTCAGCTTGCGCAAAGTGAGCTACTTGAATGGGCAATGAGCAAACATATCTGTGACTAGGAAATGTCATAGTCTGCAATCACTGAGGCTACAGTTTCCAGATCTGGAATAACTATATGCCATCCATGAGGCTGAGCATGACCGCAACTCACAATTTAAGAATTGTGACACCATACTCATGAGTTGGCCGATAAATATTGAATGTCCAAGTTGTTCAGGAGTCCCTTGAGATAATCTAGGTCACTTATTCGTTTCTTTTTTTGGAAACTTGAGATGTTGATGACTTATCAGAGGAGTGAAGATTGATCCATATGTTTCACCGCTGAATAGGAAGGTAGGAAGAAGCAAAAAAGTAAACAGATATTTCTGGAAAACTCAGCAGGCCTGGCAGCATCTGCAGAAGAAAATTAGAGTTAATGATGCATGTCAAGTTACCCTTCTTCAGAACTAAGATCTGCGACATTGGATCAGACATTTTGGCTTTTCCTTTGTTTTGATTACTGACATCTGCAGGTAATTCTGCTTTATTTTCTAAGCTCAGAAGAATGGTGAACACCCTGAACTGATGGAGGATGCTTCAGATAGGAAACACGGTTGCCATTTCCAGTAAATAAGCATATCTTTAGAATGCCATATCAATATCCCTGCTGCCTGGTAGTTTGGACCAGACTAGACATCCATACGAAGGCAGTCCATATCCGAACATTTCCATTTGATTCAGGTATATGTATGGTGGATATTGCAGGAGTGATGCATCTGGTTAATCCACTCGTCTTCCTATAAATGAGAATTTATTTACACACCACCGAAGGAAACACAATCAAAATACAACAGAATATATAAAAAACAACTATTTGATAAACAAATCGACATTAGATTCCCCACAATTTATAGCTGTTCCAATTTCGTACAACATCCCCATAAATACATCTCGTGGTGTAAAATGAAAGGTACATTCAGCCACAGGTTCTTAACAGAGAGATGTCAGTGAGAGGGAGGATCATCCAGTTTTCATTTACTGAAGCGTGGGAGCACTTTTCCACTTTAATGGCTTCTCTCAATTAAAGTCTGGTTGAAGATTTGTAGCTCTCAGCTGGAACCAAAAAACAAACTAGGAAATACCCGACCGGGCAGAACTAACCATTCCCTCCTTTCATTGTACAAAGGTTATTTCAAAATAAAACGAAAAATGTCTTCTGCCTAATTGTTTCCTTAGGCAGTATCAGTTAAACCCTAAAGTCATACATTTCCGACCCTTTTTACTTTACAACAACTCCTGGAAAAGAATCAAGGACAATTGAACTTTGTTGAAGGATTAGCGTTGTCATACGTGATCAAGGATGTCAGAAAACAGCTGTAGAAAATAATCCACGAGGAAAACCAAAAGACAGAGATAGTTCTTCTTTCCTGTTCCAATGAGCTGGGCAGGAAGTTAACTGTGTTTCAGACATCGGATTTCCAGCAGCTATAACGATGACTCATTCACCTCTGTGAGCTGAGTCAAAAGCGAATTTCGGAGCGAATGGACTACTCAGACAATAAGTCTTGTGATTGTGTGAATGTCGTTTGGAATTCATCCTGAATCAGTTCCCGCTCGGCTCAATGAATTGAATCAGAATCACAACATAATGTTGAGATATTCCTGCTGGCTTATCTGTTACATTCAGCCTCATTCCGAATGTTTGGACTCTAGTAGCCAACACACCATCTGATTGGGCTTGAACTCCCCCAAACAACCATCGCCCGATTCATGGTAAGAAACAAATAAAGATAAGTAATGTCAGATTAGTGGCAATGAAATGGAAACATTTATAATTGATAGGATTTTTACCAATGTATGAAATTCATTATTTACCATTTTAAATAACACATATGCCGACTTTGTTCGAACTATATTTACACAGATTTATGCATCAGACAATTAAGCAATGGTGAGTCTGCCTTTGCCTGATCAACTACCAAATGAACGATGATGGTACGTTGTGGGTCGCTTTTCTTTTTTTCTTTGTCCAGTTCATTCTCATAATACCGATTGAATGGGGTGAATTATTTTCATTTTTCGAATACCTGATTGCACATCACATTATATTTTTGCTGCGGTTTACCTTTCTCCAGACTATTGTTAATTGGGAGCAGCACTTTAACATACTTTATCCTCCAATGTCATTTTCTTAGTTTCATTCCTCACCCAATTTAAAAGGAATGCTAACTCATCGCTCGTCCTCCTTTTCCGTTCTTGCAATTCCTCATCTGGACAACTTGTTCCATGTCAAGCATTTAATGTTGACTCTCCAACACTTAGATTTAAAAATCAACTTAAGTACTTTTACAATTGGATATTTCGCAGCATACTTAAGCTGGTCTCTGAAATTCTTTTGTGTCACCACATAAATAAATGCATTTGTGCAACAACTTAAGTTTCGAAGCATATATGCGACTTGACCAAAGAGATCAAAAGCGTAGCCATCCAAATGATAAGCGACATCAAAGAAATATAAAATATACATTAGCCAGAGAAGTAGGAAGCAGCCGGATATGGAAAAAAGTAAAATGACAGAGTTCTTTCTGCTCTCTATTTCTGGATCATTCTCTACTTTCCTCTGATCTCTGAGTCCCTTCCGCACCTTAATGGTATGGAAGATGTGTCGCACTGTAAGAATGTTGAGCAAGAGAAGAAAAGCGAACGGTAGAATTGGTGTTAAGAATTTTTCAAAATATCGGAAACTAATCCATTGAGGTTCTTCACGATAACTTTCCCTCGTAGAACAGTACCATGGAACATTGTTGCTATATCTTTTAGGTTCATATCGAAAATAAGTAGGAATATTCTTTAAAAAAAAGAAAATGCATATTGTAGCTGTAACTCTCATCGCTGTTTTCGCAGTGCAATAATTAGTTTAAAACAAAACGATCAAAAGAAAAAGCGACAGTGAACCAAACAGAACAATCAATGGATAAGCGGTTCAGGGCATAAATAATACTACAAACAGGAGTGATGTCCAGGAAACACCGTGGATAATAGTAGTAACTGAACCGATCAAGGATAACGTCAAAGAAAATGAACAGGAAATCTGATGCTGCCATGGCCACCAGATAGCGAATGGTGCAGTTAGAAAGTCCACACTTGCCCCCAGATAAGAATACAATCGTCACTAGATTGACTGCAAGAGACAGAAAAGGAAAGTGGACGTGAAGCTACCAATAACATATTTTCTGTGCCTGACCCAGACTCTAAATGATAGGCATCAGAATAAACATTTTTGTTGTTCAGTGCCATATCAAGTTTTAACAATCTGAAACACAGGAGCGAATTCTGAAATATCCAATTGCACACTTCAAAAAGAAATAGTGTAGAACATGATTAGCATAACCAATGAAATATTTTTCTCTGCTTACGGGTTGCTATGAAAAGTTTGAATTCTCTTTCAAACCACGACATTCACACAAATGCACATGTAATTGGTAAAACAAATAATTTAATGCTTTATGACGATACTGCGTATTCTCTAAATCTTCCGAAGGCTATTTGCTGCCAAATGAATTTCCTTTGATATCTTGCTACCGAACACTCCATCAAAATATATTCTATCATTTTGGCATTGAAGAAATAGGACATTATTTCGTCGATGATTGTGATTCACTGCGTAAATCCTGTCACATAAAAGACAGCCAAGCCAGATACAACCACATGGCATGACTAATGCAACTTAGAATGGCAATGCATTTTGACAATGTTGACCTGAGACTTATCTTTACGACAAACATTTTAAAATTGCACATGCTCGCAGAGGGCATCAAATGTTTTCAACAGTTCCTCACTCTCGTCACTTAAAGTATGTTTGATCCCTCGCTACTCACCTAAATACAATCGTCACGAAGCAACCTCAACTTGATACAGACGTCTGAAAATCACGAAATTAAATCAAAAAACCAGAAAAAGTCGAAAACTCTCAAATGAGTTGTGCCTTTAGGTTCCCTGAGCAGTCATCCGCAAAAAGCAGAAGTTCTAGTCATTTATGACTTCAAAAACAAATAATACGGTCGAGCTGCCCTTCCCACACGCATCCACTTTCCAATCCTCAGTATGCAGCCGAATTTCTAAGAAACTGTTTCAATAACATTGACCAGTGACACCTTGAGCCTCATGCCGCAATTGTGGCAACCGTCGAAGTGACATCTCTCATCCAAAAGACAAAGAACATCTTGCCAACTGAGGATCGATGGATGATTCATTTTCTTACTTCGAAGATATTGGCTGAAGGATTATGAATCAGGTGCAGACCACTGAAAATCTCCAAGTCACTGAGTCCCTCAAGCCAAACAGCAGGTCATATCAGCACGGGTGACTTTCTCTCATGATGACCGAATCTGCAATGCTAACTCGTCAGCTTGGAGGAGAACGAACGCAATCAAATGTCTGAAACAGTGGAGCAGACCTACCAAACCAAGCCTCCTTTGGTCAGTGAAGAAAGCTACTCTACCGCAGATTCGTTATCTTTCTAATCACGGTGGCCCAGGTGGGATAACACAGATATTGCAACGAACACGTGTACTGCAAACCGTGCTATGAACGGCAGGTCTCACTGTAAATCTGTTCAAAAACATATCCAGAGCCTTCATCTCCAAAATGTCAGTACGTCATCAGCAGCACCACCGTTATAAAATTGATAACAATTAATAGAATTATAGAACCCTGACAGTGCAAATCGAGGCCATTTCATCCATCAAACTCATACCGACGTTCCAAAGAGAAACACACCGACACACACTCGCATACACTATCGACTTTAGCATGCATTTACCACGGTCAATCCATCGAATCTGCACATATTTCATGGCCAACTCCATGCAATGTTCCATGGCAGCAATTGCACCTGTGACTCTGGTACTGTGTGGATGCAGTACTAACAAAAGTCACATGCTAATCAAGGACAAAGTAATACTTCCAGATATACGATATGTAAAGAACGTTCCATTAAACCGTTAACATTCGGCGGACAATAAAGGGAATGATGAGAAACTTTCTTTTCATCAAAGTTGTTTGAACCAATCTGAGGCACTGCCGCCACGCCACTCTCAACACTTCTCCTATTAAAATTCACAACAGTGTAGCATGTAGCAGTGTTGTAATGTCACAATTCGCATGAAAACTTTAGATCAAATACTTTCAGCAAAGCATATTATAATCCGAACCCAATGCTCAACACTACTCCCAGCCATCTATCCTACAAATATCGTGCCCCCAAGCATCCATTGTCTCAGCCACCAGGTAATCAAATGCATCCATGTTGAATTTCGATTTTCACTTCACAATGACCTCAGTTATTGCTCATGTTTTACCTGGTCTCCATATGGATCAAGTCGCCTGAGCGCCAGCAACGTCTTTTAGATCAAGAAATTGGAAATATTAAATGTCAACAAGAAGTGGTTGTCATAAAACCCATTTACAGATAGTAATCTTGGAAACAACAGTGAGAGCCCAATCTTTCTCAACAATGTCTTGATAAACCAGAATTGGTGCTCAGCGAAATGCCATCACTGTGGCGTCCGGCAAACGCATTCTATACAGTGCAAAGAAAGAGCTGAAAATGTGTTGCTGGAAAAACCCAGCAGGTCACGCAGCATCCAAGGAACAGGAAATTCGACGTTTCGGGCATAAGTCCTTCATCGGGAAAGGCTTCATCGGGCTTATGCCCGAAACGTCGAATTTCCTGTTCCTTAGATGCTGCCTGACTTGCTGCGCTTTTCCAGCAACACATTTTCAGCTCTGATCTCCAGCATCTGCAAACCTCACTTTCCCCTAGTGTAAAGAAAGAGGCATTATTGAGGAGTCTTATGAAAGACAAACATTTCACATAAGTCTGAGTATGGGAGGACACTATCGTTTGCCATTGCAATTTAATTTCCAACAAGAAAAAAAATAAACTAAACATCAGTCCAAACGTGGAAGTGAGTACGATTCAATGCCCTGACTTATACAGCAGAGATCGTTACAAGACCTACAAGGAACACCAACAGCAGCAAGAATAGTGTAGAATACTTTTGCCACCATTTGCCTTGGAAGATGCATTGTGTTGCTTGTAAAACAATCTCTCCCTCCTCCTATAGTAATGTCTCCGTATTTTCTTGGAATTGATGATGTGACGATTCAGATATTTATTTTATGTTGTATGCTGTGTCTACTGGGAAGCTGTAATTAGAACTGCAATTCTTTCGAATTATTTTCAACAAACACATCACGACAGTTTTACCCGAATGATGCAGTGTGATATATTTAGATTTACGTTCGTATTTAAAACCCCAAGGAATGGATTAACGTGGTCACGATCAGGAAATTTTCATTGCAATTGTCTTCAAGCAACAACATTGCACTGTCTTCATGCGCTTTCATTCCCAGCAATATCCAAATACTTTGAATAATCGTTTCAGAGATGACTTTGAATTTGCTGAAACTATTCAATGATTAATTATAATATATGTCGAGCACATTTAGAGAGCTTTATTTTTGCTGCACACTGTCATCCAATAATTTCCTTGTTAATTCACTATGTGATGGCGCTGGCCCTTTGACAAAGCTGTTTCCCCTTGTTATTTTTCGAAAGGATGAATAATTGCAGAGGAGCCAGAGTGTTTGAATTCGCTACTTTAACATTGGTTATCACGTACAGCTCAGGTCAACGACCAGAGGAGGTCTTTAGTGTTTTTGTTTAAGCAGTTGTACTACCAAATGATCGTGGCCAGATCTCCCAGCTTTCTTTGTTATTCTAGTTTGGTTTTGTTTGAAACTGCTGGTCAATGAAAATCTGCTGTAGTGACGGGGAGAAAGGTTCGGGATTCAATGGTGCTTTTTTTTTCTTTTCCGACGCTATCTCTCTAAAATCTTTACTCTGAGAATCTGTTTCATTTTACGCTTTTTCCAAGACGACTGCGTGAAATTGGAATAGCATCATTGAGTTGTAATAACGTCTGATAGGTTTTATAATACGTTAATTTATTGTACACGCTCCTCTCTTTAGATCGCGATTCATTCGGTGGTCTGTTAAGCGATTCTGATTTGTTTCAAACTGAGCGATTTGATCAACTGCTTCTACCTTAGAATATCCACATTACGTCTGCTCAAAAAAAAATAGGAAATAAAGATTTTGTCTACCACCTTGAAATGTTTTGAGGGGCCTGTTCTATACAAAGTCTATAAATTAATTGGGGAAAGGCTATCTGTGAACGAACAGTCTACAAGAGAACCCGAAGCTGAGACTGACCTCAGCAACAACTGGAACTTACACAAATTAATACTTACCTAAAAGAGAAACAAACGGAAAATCACGCCAGCATCATAAATTTACAATAATTAAACGATGAAGTGAAACAATACGGCGGAATGACTTCAATCCATCGGGTTTCTGGCGCGAAAAATGCACTAAATCTGTATTAATCACATCTTATGGCACTTGGCCTACTGCCTTGAACTTTATGACATTTCTAATCCAGTTATTTACTTAAAAATCTTTTGAGGTTTTCTGCATCTACCACACTTCTTTGGAGGGCTCTGCAGATTCCTATGATCCTCCAGCTGGCCATAGTTTCTCGGAATTTTCGACTAAAAATTGTACTAACTGCTTTTGAGCTTCGATCCTCCATGTCACCCATGATATTATCTCTCCAAATCTGTGCTCTAAAGAACACAACCCAAAATTATTCAGCCTCTGTATTCTTAGTTAAACTGCTCCAACTGAAGCAGCAGTTATGTGAATTTCCTTTGCAGCATCGAAAGTGCATCAAATGCTCCCCTCAGTGCTGGGACCAGAACGAAACAAAGTATTTCAACTGTGTCTAAACCACTGTCCTCTGCAGGTCCAACATAACCTGTTCTTTTCGTCTTTGTCTCTACTGTTTAAGGAACATTTCCCGACTGCCACCCTGCACAGCGATTCGTGTATCGGATGCCGCAGCGCCAATTTAATATTCAACGAACTGTTCTTGTGTAGATTGAAGTGATAGTTCCTTGAAATTTAAAACTGCCTTACACTCCATGGTGGAATTACTAAATTGATACAGGGGTCAAGAAGAAACGTTCACATCTCAGAGTGAGAACTCCAGCTACATTGATGCGGATAACTAACGAGAAAATCATTCTGCTGGAGAGAATATGGTAAGGCTGGTGAACTTGCGAAGATCGAGAAGATACATGTTCAAATGCCTGCTCATCTCATATTGGAATGGCATGGTGGCTCAGTGATTCGCACTTCAGCGTTACAGCGCTGCCAATCCGCATTCGATTCGAACCTCTGGTAAATATCTGTGTGGAGTTTACATATTCTTCCCGTTTCTGCGTGGGTTTCCTTTGGGTGCTCTGATTGTTCCCTACAATCCAAAGATGTACAGGCCAGGTGAATTGGCCAAGCCACATTGCTACAAGTGTTCAGGAATGTGTTGGTTACATGCAATGGTTTGGAGCCAGAAGGGTTTAGGGTTCCGTGTGGGTCACTCTGTGGAGGTTCGGTGTGGAGTTAATGGATCCAAAGGCCCACAGTAGTGTCATAGAGATGTGTACAGCATGGAAACAGGCCCTTCAATCCTACCCGTCCAGGCCGACCATATATCCCAAACCAATCTAGTCTCACCTGCCTGCACCCCTCCCATATCCCTCCAAAGCCCTCCTATTCATATACCTGTCCAAATACTCTTAAATGTTGCAAATATACCAGCCTCCCCCACTCCACTGGCAGCTCATTCCATGCACGTACCACTCCCTGCATGAGAACGTTTCCTCCTTCGCTCTCTTTTAGATCTTTCCTTCTCACCAAAACCCATGCCTTCTATTTTTGCACTCGCCGATCCCAGGGAAAAGACTTTGCCGATTTACCTTACCCATGCCCCTCATAATTTTGTAAACCTCCATAAGGTCAAACCTCAACCTCCGATGCTCCAGCGAAAACAGACCCAGCCTGTTCATGCTCTTCCTGGAGCTCAAATCGTCCAATCTTGGAAACATCCTTGCACATCTTTCCTTTCAAGTTTCATAACATCTTTCCGATAGGAAGGAGATCAGAATTGCATGCAATGTTCCAACAGTGGCCTAACCAATGTCCTGTACACCCATAACATGACCTCTCAACTCCTGTACTCAATAATCCGACCTATAAAAGAAAAGTTACCAGACAACTTCTTCACTATCCTAAATACCATCGACTCCAAGTTTAATGAGCTATGAACCTACACTCCAAGGTGTCTTTGTTCCGCAACACTCCCTAGGACCTTACCATTAAGTGCATACGTACTGCTAAGATTTGCTTTCCCAAAATGCAGCAGTTCGCATTTACCTGAATTAAACTCCATCTGCCATCTCTCAGCCCATTGACCCATCTGGTCAAGATCCAGTTGTAATCTGAGATATCCCTCTTGGCTGTCCACTACACCTCCAGTTTTGATGTCAGGTGCAAACTTACCTTCTGTACCTCTTCGGATCGCATCCAAATCATTTATGTAAATGACAAAAATTAGAGGACCCAGTCCCGATCCTTGTGGCACTCCACTGGTCACAGACCTCCAGTCTGAAAACGAACCCTCCACCACCACCCTCTGTCTCCGACCTTTGTGACAGTTCTGTATCCAAATGTCTAGTTCTCCCTGTATTCCATGAGATCTAGCCTTGCTAATCAATATCCCATAGTGAACCTTGTCGAACACCTTCCTGAAGTCCATATAGGTAACATCTGCTGCTCTGCCCTCATCAATCTTCTTTGTTATTTATTCAAAAAGCTCAATCAAGTTTGTGAGACACGATTTCCCACGCACAAAGCCTTGTTGACTATTCTAAATGCATGTACATCCTGTCCCTCAGCATTCCCTCCAATACTTTGCCACCACCGAGGTCAACCTCATCAGTCTATGGCTCCCTGGCTTGTCCTTACCACCCTCCTTAAACAGTGGCTCCACGTTTGACAACGTCCAGTCTTCTGGTGCCTCACTTGTGAATAAATCTCAGTAAAATGCCAAGTGGACAAGTAATTGATATGTGATTGTGCTGACACATACACCTGAATATTATCAGCTTCAACAAATGAAGGCTTTTTTTCCTGTTGCCAGAGATCATGTTGATCTTCGGAGGAATTGATCTTAGGAATTGACGAAGAGCCTAGTCACATGTGAGCAGACGGCATCTGCATATTCAGTTCATTGAAGTTAGCACATTTGTTGAATGAGTTGGCTGGAGTTAACATAATCGAGAAAGTGGTCAATGGTTAGGAGTTTAGCCTTCGATTACAAGAGCATGTGGAAACGGTGGTCAGAGGCAAATGGAATTGTACCCGATAAATGTGAGCTAATAACTTGGTATTGTTTGAACAGACCAAACATGGAAAGCAAATACATAATGAATGGTACGATTCTGGGAAGCATTGAGACTCAGAGGGAGTTTGGTTTGCACCTGTGTCGGTCCCTTAATATTGAATAAAATGAGTATAGAGTCATAGAGATATACAGCATGGAAACAGACCCTTCGGTCCAACCCGTCCATGCCGATCAGATATCCCAATCCATTCTAGTCCCACCTGCCAGCACCTGGCCCATGTCCCTCCAAACCTTTCCTATTCATATACCCATCCAAATGCCTCTTAAATGTTACAATTGTACCGGCCTCCACCCCATCCTCTGGCAGCTCATTCCATGAAAAAGATTCCGCTTCAGTCTCTTTTACATCTTTCCCCTCTCACCCTAAACTTATGCCCTCTAGGACTGGACTACCCGGCCCCAGGAATAGACTTTGTCTATTTATTCTATCTATGCCCCTCATAAATTCGTAAACCTCGATAAGGTCACCCCTCAGCCTCCGACGCTCCAGAGAAAACAGCCACAGCCTGTTCAGCCTCTCCCTGTAGCTTAGATCCTCCAACCCTGGCAACATTCTTGTAAATATTTTCTGAACCCTTTCAAGTTTCACAACATCCTCATGTAGTATTTTATGTTATTTCGATTTGCGTACAGGTTAATAGGAGTATGGTTTGGCTGCAAAGAAAATAAAACATCGGTTAGACTGCATAGTGAACAAATTGTGAGCAGTTCTGGAATCCAAATTATCGGAGATAATCACACTAGAGACGGTGGAAAGGGAAGTTCAACGCAATGTTGCCGGGGACTGAAAAGCTTCCATTATCGAAGAGAGATTGGACAGATTGCGGGTTGTTTTACATCGAGCAGAGGGGATCGACAGGAAACATGGTAGACATGTGATAAATGGGGAAGAGTGCAATGGAATGATGGTACTCCCTTCACGAGATTACGTTTCCTTGTTTTTTTTTCCCAAATGGGTTTATAAAGACACAGTTTCTGACTTGTTTGGGTTTATCTACATGAAGAAGCTTGTATGTCTTTTTTTCAGAGCAGTAATGTCTGTTTCAGTCACTAACACTTTTCTGGGGGTGGCAGAAGTGAGTCTAGGGGCTTTGCAAAACGTAAACAAGGAAAAGCCGTTGGTATTGATAGTCCAACAAGAGTTGAAGCTGCCATCTTGTCGGTGGTAAGCAGTGATAATTATAGCAATCATTCAGTATTTAAATTTACGGAAAACGCCCCCAGAATCTTTGGATATGGCTAAAATTTAATTGAAAATGCAGTAGACTGAATGAGATCAAAAAGGAAAGGAAAGGGCAAAAGTTATGAAGCTGTTTCCAATGCAGTTAAGTCGAGGAAGGAGGAAAAGAACGAATTGCTTTAGCAGAACGAAAACGCAAAAAAAAATGAAGAGAAAGAGCGAACGGAGAGAGAGGAAAGGAAGAAAGAAAAGGAGCTTGAACTTCGCAAATTGGCGGTTCTAACGTAATATCAGCTTAAAACAATGGTGAAACAGCCTGAAAGCAAGTTTTGTTGTGGAAGAAAGTGAGGATGAGCAAACCAATAGTTGCAAAATGCCTGGTGGAGATCTGTTTTCACATATTCAGCCTACGTTTGATAAGAAAGACATGAAAGTCGTTTCCATCTCATTTGAGCAGTTGGAAAATTAGGTCAAATGGCCAGAGACCATGTTGGTTTTGTTATTCAAAATAAAAGTTGTACTTCGTGATGTGTTGGTAGCACATTGGAGTAATCTTGGACTTAAGCGGAGGTAAAGAAAGCTATTTTCTGTATATATGAGCTTTTGCTAGAAGCCGACTGACAACATTTTAGCAATTTGAATCCTAGTCAAACATATATATTGTTTGAAATGATAAAGAAAATGAATAGTTTCATAGAAGAATAAGGCAATTTAAGTAGAGCAAAAGTACGACTCTATTAGAGAAACAGTATTTCTGGCGATCAAAAAATGATTTCTTGAAGTATAGGGAACTGATGTGAAATATCAGAGAGTAAGAACGGCAAGATTAGAGACTGTAGTGGCTGATGTTTACGTCATGAATGGATAAGGGAAGTAAAACCAAGGTCTGATGGTTTCACTGCGATAAGGAAGGCCTCGTGAAATCACAGTGTTGCATTGTTAGAAAAAGCATTTGGAAGACAGATATAGGAAAACAGGATAAGCCAGTGACTTTTGTTGAAGTGGTAATAGAAATGACAATGGAAATCAAAATCTGCACAACAATGTGCAACCAGGTCGGAGGTTGGTTCGCAAGAAATGCCAGATATTCTTAATCCACATATTTGCGAGAATAAAGTTTATTCACATCGGGCAGGAGAAGTACGTCATGAGGTTAAAATGTTAAGTGATATAAAATCCTCTCAATCTTTGAGGTTTCTATGCATCTAGAAAGTCAATTGCCAGAAAAACTTTCTTGCAACGGGAATTCAGAGTGAGACAAGAATCGGGCAACGATGTAGATTGAAGTCAGAGTGTCCAATTAATAACTCAGAAATTATGGTGGGAATACTGGACAAACTCTTAGCTCCAGGAATAAGTGTCATGCTTGCTAACGTTATGGTTGGTTCACAGTGGGAATCCTCTCCATAGTGTTTGAAAATCAAGTGCAACATCACGCAACTGACTGGGAGATGTGAGGATGCTGATGATGGGATTCTTTCTGATTGCATGTTAAGAAGATCACAAAGTCAACAGTTAAAACAGAAGAGGTAAAAGTGTACAGATAAGACAGGTGAAGTGAAATGATCAGATACCTTGTCTGATCAAATTTTACATCTCTAGTTCGGGAAGATCGACTCAGTTACAACAAAACGATAAGGAACTAAACAAATTGTATCAAAGAAGATTATAGATGCATCCCGCTGTGTCACTAACATAAATATCATGACTCAAAGGGAAATGGAGACATATATTTGGCCGATGAGAAACGGGTAGAAGTTGATCAAATTGAATTGCTAGTGCATTAAAGGAAGGAGGTATTGCGGGAAGCAGATGAACTACCAGTATGTCCTTTCGGGAAAAGAAGAACACAGGATAGATTATATTAAAATTTTTGCTGGCCTGTACTACACAAGGATGTATGTGACTTGTTCCAGGCATGTCATACATGTCAGGTAATTCGACAACGACGGGGTAGAATAAAATCCGTACCTTCAACAGTTATGGGTTGACTATCGCAAAGTCAATGCAGTTACACAGACTGCTGCCTGTTCTATTTTTTGTTCGGAAGACTGTGTCGAGAACTTGGGACAAAAAACTCATAATTCATTTGGTCAGAGGATACTCGCTGGTACCTTTGTCCAAAAGAAAGAAGAGCATCTGAGCTTTTGTCTCAAAGAATGGAATATATTGGATTTAATTTATGCCGTTTGATATGAAAAATGCGTCAACTACATTTAAAAGTTTTAAAAAAATACGATCATCTCGGATTTCCCATTTGTGTTGTATATATAGGTGATCTGGTGGCTTTTAGTCACGCATGCAAGGAGCATTTCTAATATTTAATGAAATTGTTCGAGCGACATTGGGTGATGACTTAGTGGTACACATAGCCAGTGATGAATTTGCCAAAGCCCAAATCAAATACATGGCTTTATTATTGGATATAGACAAATTGATCCATGAAATGCAAAAAACAAAGAAAATGAGGCGTTTCCCATAACATTGGCAAAAAAAAGAGTAGTGCGACAAGTCTTGGGATTGAGTGGATTGCATTGGAAGTTCTTACCAAAGTTTAACAGTGTGGCTTCACCACTCACTGACGTGCTAAAGAAAGGCAAATCATTTCAGTCGTCGTGATTGTGAGAAGGATGTTTTTCCAGCTTCAAAGCCGTGGTTAACCACTGCCACAATTATTAAACACCTAATTATGTGAGACCATTTAAGCTGGTGTCGATGCTGATGTGTATGCCCGTGTTGT